>NW_017670351.1:281162-301212 GCF_001879085.1 Nicotiana attenuata
ATCACATTATACAATATGTGCCAAAGTTCGTTACGAACAAAGTTTCTCCTAATACCTCCGGGTTCATCTTAAGTTTGAGTTGTACCCGGAGTAGTCATCAAGGAAACTCATTAGCTCGTACCCGGTTGTGGCAAAGATAATTTGATTGATGTTCGGCAATGGGAATGATATTTCGGGCACGCTATACTCAAGTCCTTATAATCTACGCACATTTGGAATTTATTATTCTCTTTAGAAACTACAACTACATTAGCTAGCCAATCGGGATACTTTACCTCTCGAATTGAACCAATGTCAAATAATCGAGTTACCTCTTCTTTAACAAATCTGTTTCTGACCTCGGCTATTAGGTGCTTCTTCTGCCTTACCATTGAAATGCTTGGGTCCAGGCTTAGCTTGTGCACGACCACCTCTAGTGGGATACCTTCATATCCGCATGCGGCCCTGCAAAACAATCAATGTTAGTTATAGGCATATCATCTATACAATATGCAGAGCTTTATTATCGATTTATTGGCATGGTATTATTACAAAGTGCAAAAAAACCTATGGGCATGATATCTATGTGAAAAATGCAGACTTTAAAAGTGATAACCCTATGGTTTCTAGGCGAGATGAAGAATTTTAAAGAGTAAATATCCTATAGACATGGTATCTACGTGAAAATGCAGAGTTTGAAAGTAGTGATTCTATGAACATGATTTCTATGTGAGATGCAAAATTTTAAAGGGTGAATATCCTATAGACAGGATTTCTATGTGAAAATGCAGAATTTGAAGGTAATGATCCTATGAACATGATTTCTATGTGAGATGCAGAATTTAAAGGGTGAATATCCTATAGACATGATTTCTACCCCTTTGGCATGCATACAGTCCCATTCCCTTTCACTATACCCAGTAGTTATTACAAAGTTATTTACAAAGCTTATTACAGACCAAGCGAATCAGAAGGAAATAAAAAAAGAAAAAATTACATCAGTGATTACATCTAATCAGCCTAATCCAGACTCAAAGTCTAATAATATGAGATAAACCAACTTCCAGGATCGGATTTTCAAAGCCTTTCTCTTATTTGGGATGTGTCAAAGTTCCAAGGAACTTCAAGAATTCCAGGCAATGCTTACACCCCAAATATCATTGCAGAGTTAAGAACATAGTGCAGTGTGGAAGGGCCAACCCTCAAATGTCCAAGTTCAGAGGGAACTCGAGGTCCCAAAGCAAGGCTCATAGGAGGGGGGCAGAACATAGAGACTAGGAGTAAGTGCAAGTGCAGTAGAGGGGAAATGGCAAGCTGGTGGTCATGCCAAGCATTTTGGGGTGCTGGCACAAACTGACCAGCTTGTCAGTTGAACTTGGGGAGTTAAGACCTATTGAAGGTCAGGTTCAACCTTGGACAGCAATAGGGATGCTGCCGGGCTATACCATAACTCAGCATACATGGGGGAGTGGGGATACGGGGATTCATAACAAGCAGGACTCAAGAAAGGAGCAGGCAAGGGCATACCCAGCAATGGGACATACTGGCACACCCTTTAGCCTACTTAGGGGGGTTAGAACTCAGTTCATGAGCAACAATTCTTGTTGCCATGCCTTGAGTCCCCACTTACAAACATATGGGGGTAAATGGGATGGGGAACTAGTGTTTACAAGAAAGTAAAGCAAACAGTAGCACAGAAGCATTTCAATGTCAAATTCTGCACAAGGTGGTCATAGGCGAAAAGACTGTAAATAAACACATTGGGATGATGCTGGGAATTAAATCAAGCCATACCAGTTTTTATAAAAGATAAGCAAAGAAAGCGGCAATCTTGTGAAAGCCAAAGTACAGACAAGAAAATTCAGAAAAGGTTGTGATAATTATAAGTGTGGGTTTGAAGTGTATTCCGAAAAGAAAAGGCCGGGTATTTATAGTGTGAAAGTCATGAGAAATAAGGTAAGAAAATAATTGAAGTTTGATTTTCAATCAGTCACATAAGACTCCCTTTAGTTAAGGGATTCAAATTCAAACGGGTATAAAACCAACTAAGGAAAGAAATTAATCAAACTCTTTGTGCAAAGCATGCAATTGAGGGTAAATACATAAAAGGTTATTTTAAGGACAAGGTTTTCTGAAAGTACACGGTTATATAATTAAGGAAAGAGAATCAATTGACAGCCACGAAATCACAAGTCCAAATATTTGGTGTGAAGAAAAAGGTTTTACTCAAGGAAAATTAGTACCATCAATTAAAGCCCCCAAAAAGATTCTGATTCAGTTACTAGTTGAAATCCTTTTAAAGAAAGGTTCAACACACATATAAAAGCACACAGACATGCCTAAACACAAAGAATTTTGCCATGACCTTGTAAAATCAGTAGAAAGAATCGAATGCGGAGATGGAGAGGCAAGTAGTCAAAAACAGGCTTAGTGGCTTCTCTTAGAAGCTCATAAGAAAGCACGCAAACAAGTAGAAAGATCAAAGCAAACAGAGTGAGGAAACTAGTTTCGAAGCGTAGTGACGGAACAATTGACAATAGAAGAACCAGTAGAAGAACCAGTAGAAGAAACAGTAGAAGAAATACATGCTTATAGAGGATGAAGATAGCAGAGCATGGTAAAAAAAACGGGAATCATAGCGTAGAAAACACAGTAGGAGAATATGCCAGGACGGAGTATAGAAAACACAGCAAAAGAATATTCAATCACGGAGTATGAAACTCAGTAGAAGAAACCTAAGAACATAATAGAGCAAGTATAAGAACATAGTGGAAAGCGAGTGAGAACATGATACAAGAACACAATAAGAGAAACAATACAAATAATAAAGAAAGTAAAAATCATAAAAACACTTGAATACTTTCTAGAAACCCTAAATCAGAAAAGAAGGATTTTGAAAGCAATTTTCAAAGGAAAACTTAGGGAAATCGTTAAAAAATTCACGCATAGCATAGATACATAACAGATCTAAAAGGAATCGGAGAAAAACCTCGAATACTTAGGGTTTCGAAAGAACCCTAGAGTGAGAAAGGCTTTAAAAAGATCCGATCTAAGTCGGACGAAGTCAGAACCAGACTCAGGAGACTAGAATATGCCGGAGCAAGGCCGGAAATGGCCAGAAATGGACGGAAACCTCGAGTCGGCGAAGATCTGAGTGAAGACCCTCGAAGTGTGTCCTCGATCCTTCGAGCATCAGGCTCACAGGAGCAGTAGGAGGTGAGTATGAGGTTTCCATGGCCTGAGAAGCCATGGATTCCGGTGGGAATCGAAGGGGTTAGCTTGGGTGGCGGCGGCTAGGGTCTGAACGGGGTTGCAGGGAGGATTGGAGAGGAAAGGGATTCAAGGGCGGCGGGTAAAGGGGAAATGATTTAGGGTTGAGGGTGTTGGTGGATTAAAAAAGGAAAGGATGCGTGTGAGCCGTTGATCTGTTAGATCAACGGTTGGGATTAAAAGAAAAGGCTTGGGCGGGTTATTTGAGTGGGTTAGGGGCGGGTAATTTAGGAATTTGGTCAGGTTTGAATAAAAAATAGGGCTGGGAAATTGGGGGTTTGATTTTGGCTAAAATTGAAATGGTAATGGGCTATATATTAAATAGCCAATTTCTCCCTTTTTAATTTAATTAAAATAGTTAAAATGATTTTAAAAGCAAATCGAAAGCACTGGATTAATTAATAATATATAAACGTTAATCTAAAAATACTGGGAACAATTTTATAATTGTAAAACGCTATTAATCGTAATATAGGCTATAATTGCAATTTTATGCAATTTAGCTTAAAAAATATCAAATACATTTATAAAAATATGCGAAAATTACCTTAATTATATTGTGGTGTAAATATGAGGATGGAAATAAATTACTCACCAAAATGATAGTTTTGGGAATAATTATTGGATTTTGTACTGCTAAAACAAATTAAAAAATGATTTTAAAAAGCTTTAAAAATTGGAAAAAATATCAAAATTCTTGGGCATGCTTATATATGCATGTACGTGCTATTTTTGAGAATATTCTGAGTATAAAAATATGTAGAAAAAAATTGGGTATCAACAGGGTTGAGCCACAACCCTAGCTAATGGGTCTAGCTACTCATAATAATAGAAGAAATCAGATATTTAGATGAAGAACAACCCATAATATATAATTACAAGCTAAGATTTGAAGATTCAATGTTAAACCAACTATAAAATTACTCAAAATAGACTAAAACCGCCGTTCACGTGCTCCGCTAAGATAAAGATACCCTAAAAATATGAAAAAGAAGTATTTATACAAGGCCGGATTTTCTGGACAAAAATAGCCCTGAGGAGGTACCGCGGACCGAGGAAAATGTACCACGGCCGCGGTGAGGCTTTTTGGCTTCATTTCTCATTCTCTGAATCTGGCCACTTCGGACCGCATAAAATGTACCGCGGCCGCGGTGGATTCACTCGGACCGCAACAAATGGACTGCGGCCGCGGTGTCTTGAAATTTCCAAAATCCTGAGCTCTCTGAATCCCCTCTCTGCGGACAGCAACAAATGGACTGCGACCGCGATGAGGCTACCGCGGCCGCGAAGAATCTTCCGCGGGCCGCACTGCTTAGAACCTCAGGAATGCACCTCTCTGAACTTACCCACCGCGGACCGCACTAAATGGACCGCGGTCGCGGTGGGTCTGTTGCAACTGCAATGGATTTTATGCTGCAGCAGTGCTTTGACTTGCTCTTGGTACTTGTGCAGGTTTCACTCCTTTTTGAGCTGGTTTTGACTTCTTGTCACTTTTTTGACCAAACCTTGCAAACAAGTACAACATGTAAGCTCTTGGGGCTATTTGTATACATTTTTAATCCAAAACTCAAGTAAAAAGAAGTATAAAATAAACTAGAATCCCTAGTTATCACCAGCTTTCTTCTATTCTCGACAACCGGGACAGTTTGACTGGTGTAAATGGGATCACTTCCATCTCCGTGAATGATTACCTCCTGATGGTTCCATTGGAACTTCACGGCCTGGTGTAATGTAGAAGCCACAGCTCCAACGACATGTATCCAAGGTCGTCCCAGTAGAAGATTGTACGTAGCAGATATATCTAATACTTGAAACTCAACATCGAACCAAGTCGGGCCCATTTGCAAACAAAGGTTAATTTCCCCAATTGTGGCCCTTTGTGACCCGTCAAATGCCTTCACATTCATACTCCCTGCTCGTATCTCATGGAAATCTTTGCCAAACCTTTTTAAAGTAGTCAGTGGACAAATATTGAGTCTTGAACCCCCATCTATTAAGACTCTGGCGATGAATTTATCCTCAAACTGTACTGTGATGTGCAATGCCCTGTTGTGACCCAATCCTTTAGGTGGTAGTTCGTCTTCGTGGAAGGTGATCTTGTGACTTTCCAGTACTTGCCCTACCATGTTGGCCATCTCTCCACTGGTGATGTTGTTGGGTACATAAGCTTCAATCAACACCTTCATCAGAGCATTCCTATGCGCCTCAGAATTTTGCAGCATCAACAGGATGGATATCTGGGCGGGAGTCTTGTTCAGATGATCAACGACAGAGTATTCTCTTGCCTGTACTTTCCTCTAGAGATCATCTGGACCATTTTCAATGACGGGTTGTTTGGTAGCAGCTTCCTTGCTTGCTCCTCCCAAATTTTCGGGTGTATAGATCCTTCCAGTTCTAGTCATCCCCTGTGCGCACCAGATTCTTCCATATTTGCTTTTCCCTTCCTCCGAGCTTCGGCAACGTAATCCCAGGGTATGTCATTGGTCTTGAAAGGAGGTGTGGGTGCTACCGTCACAGTGAAGGGCGTGGATACTTCTACTTCAAATGGAGCTGGTGTAGTCGCAGGTGCTGTTACTTCAATTTCAAACAGGACTGATGCGGCTACTTCAACTTCGACTGGTGGTTGTATCTGTACCACAATGGGAGTGAGTGTGACTGCAGGTTTAGGATCATCACCTTCCCGAATAAGCCCAATCGACCCCTCAGGATCCCATTCTTCATTAGTTTCTATAACACTTACTCCTTCACCCCTATGATCTGGGAGAGGATTGTTGCGGACATTTGGCGCGGCTTCCTTTGCTTGTATAACTTTGGTATCAATCAGGGTTTGAATCTTGTCTTTCAGAGTGAGACATTCATCAATAGTGTGCCCTTTCATGCCATAATGGTATGCACATGTTTTTTTTGGGTTGATCCATTGGGAGGAGTTTTCCATGGCAACAGCAGGAATGGGGGTGACATATCCGACAGCTTTCAGTCTTTCATATAACTGGTTAATGGGTTCAGCAATAGGGGTGTACTGTCTGGGCGGCCTCGATCAAAATTGGGTCTGGGTTATTGATAGTTTTGACGGGTTGGAGGTGAATGGTAATAGGCTGGCTGGGTGTTGTAAGTGTGATAGGCGGTGGCGGGTTGAGAATATCTGGGAGGTGAAGGTTGGTATGTGGGTGGAGGTGTTTGATATATGAGTGGAGATTTTGGACCTTGTGCCACCATTATTGCCCCTACTTCTTTCTTCTTTGATATACCCCCTAACTGTAATGCTTTGTTCGTAGCCTGCAATGCCTCAAAATCGGTCACCATCCCACTCTTGATCCCTTCTTCAATCCTTTCCCCGAGTTTGATGATGTCGGAGAACTTGTGATTTTCGATGACCATTAACCTTTCATAGTATTGTGGATCCTGGGCCCTGACGAAGAATTTGTTCATCTACTATTCCTCTAGTGCCGGCCTGACTTTTGCATCTTCTGACCTCCATCGAGTAGCATACTCGCGGAAAGTCTCCGTTGGTTTCTTCTTTAGATTCTGTATGTAGAAAACATCCGGCGCATTCTCTGTGTTAAACCTGAATTGATCCATGAAGTCCGACGCCATGCTTACCCAATTGACCCATTTCTTGGGATTTTGACTTATGTACCAAGATAGGGCGTCTCCAGTGAGACTCCTCATGAACAGCTTCATGCGAATCCTTTCATCTTTCCCAACTCCCACGAGCTTATCACAGTATGTTCTCAAATGTACCTTCGGGTCACCCGTTCCGTCAAACATCTCGAACTTAGGAGGTTTGTAACCCTCCGGTAGTTCCACGTCTGGCTGAATGCACAGATCCTCATAATTTAGACCTTCAATTCCTTTGCCTCCTTCAATACCCTGGACTCGGCTTGTGAGCTTCTTGAGCTCCTCAGCCATGTTCTTAATGAGCAGGTCCTTCTCGGCGTATTCTGGAGTGTATGAGATTGGCTGAGTAGAGTGAGGTAGGGTTTTCACGTATATGGGATTATTTTGGTGGGTGCCGGGAGTTGGAGCTTAGTGGTGATCATTAGTTGAATTTTGCGGATCAGGGATAGATTGTGGGATATTTTGAGGAGTATGGTACGTGGTTTGTGGGTATTGATGCTGAGGGGGAGTGGGTATTGGTGGAGGATTAGGATTTTGGGGAGGAGTTGTGTACGGATGGGGTGCAGGAGGATTTTGTGGACGTTGGTTTGGTGTGTTTTGAGGAGGTGTTGGGTTTTGGGCATTTTACTGGTTAATTTCTGGGACGTTTAGGGTGAGGGAGAGGTTTGCCAAGTTGCGGACCTACTCAAGTTCCCCTTGCAATTCTAGTATTTTCTGTTCCAACCGTTGGACCAAATCATTCTGGGCCGGAGTGCTCCGACCATCTGAAGTTTTAACATTTTCCACGTGCGCAACATTTTCTTTCCGGATACCACTCATATCATCTATCTTAGCCTTTCCCTTGCTTTTCGGATTACTTGGAGGAGGAGGAGGTGGAGGGCATCTGGATCTGGTGTGATATGCTGACGATGCCAGTATGTGTGAACCAACCTTAGGGGGTGGGAATAATTAAAATAAAGGAAAAAGGCAAAAGGTAAAAAAGTCAGTAAGGATTCTGAAAAGCATTTGCAGGATTTAAACACGTAAATTCGCGTCCTAATTTGGGGAACCTCGTTGTGCCCGAGGTGGGCCTAGCGACAAGTAGATTTGGAGAGATTTAATGCTGATAAATGCCTCATTTCATTAATGTAATAAATACGGCGAACGTAAAAACGACGATAAATAAATGAGTTACTAATGGCATCTGCCTTATTACATTCGAATTCCAAAATGACTCAAAACAGATAAACTTAATCTACTGTCCCGGAGGGACCTTCCCCATATTTGGCCTTCTTGGCTCCATCAATCAGATTCCCCAGGTCGTGCATGTCCAGCAGCACGTACGCCCTTGCTAGGTGTCCTCCCTCGTTGCCTTCTGCATTCTGACAATATACGACCCTTTTCCTCATCTTTCCTTCCAGCTCCTTAGACCCTGCTCCAAATACTTCATCCTTTCTATCGATCTTGTAGCCATTTCCTTCCACTCGTTAATTGATTCCATGTCGCCTGGCTTCGGATTCAAGGACCCTCTTGCGTAGCCTGTCATACTTCACTTGTGCTTCAGCAACTTCATCTATGACCCTGTTTCCTTGACCAACCCTTGGCTCGAATATTCCTGCTATGTTATCTTCTAACCATGATAGGTAGAAGTACACATGATCGGCGTGATATCGATTTGGCTCGATGGTATCCTTTTCCACGATAATCTTCAAGTGCCACATGTGCTGGGCCTCACATTTGTATGGAATGGCGTCACCCTGAAAATCGGCTCTGTAATGACTCATTTTGGAGACTAGTGGTATGACTTGTTTTCTACCAGCTTGTCTCATGACCCTGATAAGAACATAGGGATGTATTCCCCTTAACCTAATCAACACCAAATGCGGAACATCCCTGGATCTGATGATGAATTCATTGGTAGGGAACCACTCGAACATCTAGTGAACCTGGTCCTCGGTCAAATTGCTGAAAAACTGTGCCCATTTTGTAGCATTTTCTAGTTGTACGAATCTGTCTGGGATAAAGGTCATTCTTTTAGGATGGTGGAAAGCTATGTGATCGTTCCATGGTCTTCATGGAAACTCTTGGCGGTATTGACCCCTCGAAGATGTTCTAACAACCAAATCTGTAGTAGCAAGTTACAACCCTCAAAGTGTTTGAATCCTTTCTTGCAACGATCCAGAGCCCGATATATGTCTGCTACAATCATCGGAACAATAGTATAGGTTTGTCCCTCAATTCCCTCCATTAAAGCTTTGGTTACCATGGCCAACCTGGTGTGAATCCCGTCCCCTTGGCTTGGGAACACTATCATACCCAGAAAGCAGACGATGAATACAAAAACCCTACTGTGAGTCCAACTCAGGGAAGTGATGGAGAATTCATCATGAAAGATACGGTAAGATTTGCTGTGTCCATATTGTTCATAGAGGAAGTCAAAGGGTATGTAGGACTTCTTCAGGCACTCCAAGTCCTTATTCTTTCTTAGACCTATCATCTTCAGAAACCCCCTAGTATTGTGGTTTTCTGGTACTAGTAAACCGGGACTATCCCATGGTAATCCAGCGAATCCTCCGATTTCCTCCAAGAGAGGAGCCATTTCTATATCACCAAAATGGAATACAGCCCTTTCTCCGTCCTAGAACATAGTAGCAGCCTCGATCAACATGTTGTTTGGTTGGATTTCCAATAAGCCAGGTAGATTTCCAAGAACCCTTTTCACGTGATTTTTGTCACTTGGAGAAAGGTTTTCCGACCAATCTAACAACAATGGTGGTATACTTCGGACCATGCCGAACCTGGGGACTTCGTGCCTCATTTTCTGCAAAATAAATAGGGTTAGACCCTTGCCCCTCCGGATTCGACTACTTACACATTTATGATTAGCATGTCGGCATTCATCTCTCAAAAAATGCACATATCGTGGTTGCGTCCGTTGGGATTATGGAAATCCCGGTGGACTTTGGATAAGGCTTTCTTAGAGGGTTATTATGCGGACAACATACTAACCCAGGCTAGGTTTGACCATGATGCATGTATAGTTATCATCAGAGTAAGGTTTCTATATAAGTCTAGACTGGTACCCTCAAGCGGACAACTTGAGAGGGAAACGCATGGAATCGTTGACTGCACCGCTGATCGACTAGTTTTACCGCAAATAAGTCTTTTCAAATTTAAAGGGTGATTTTAGGAAGAGCGCGGACACTCATCAAGTGCCGCTATGGTATTAGTACGCACCGGTGGAATATGATGTTGAGCATGGAGTTATGCAAAAGAAAATAACACGTTGCCAAGTATTTGCATGATGAATAATGATAAAATGCGGTATTTAATAATTGTGAAGACATTTAAGAAAAGAAAAACAAGGAGACAAGTCAGTTTCCATAGTAAAAAGTGATAAAGCAGGGGAGAGAGATCATAAATGAATAAGGATAGGCAAATAAATTCACATAGAGTGGGAAGGGGAAGGGGTGTGCAAGTATTAACAGAATAATAAAGACATGCTTAAAGACTAATTCACAGACAAGTTCGTCATGGTAAGAGCCTAAAGATATCCCCAGCAGAGTCGACATGCTGTCGCGCCCCTTTTTTCTTGCAAAATCGGGTTTCGACATTTCTGGGACAACTCTTTCTAAGAGGGTAGGGAATTGGATTTGAAAGAGTCGCCACCTAACAGATTAAGGTGCGTTAGGGCACCTAGAGCAGATAACTCATATAACCAGTTTACATCACCAGAGATCGGGTAAGGGCTCAAAATTACCTTGAGGGGAAGGTGTTAGGCACCCCTCGAGGTCCACAACGGTGGGTCCCGGCCGAACTTAAATTAAGCGAATTAGTCTAAAAAAAGAGAGGACGATTTGGACAAATACAATATCTAATTTATTTTAAACAAGGTATAAGGGGTGGTCCTAAGTTTTTTAGCCTATAGGATCATTCCATGCCATGCTTTGTAACTTCCTCAAGTCGGGGTGTTACTCATAGCATTAGTGCACGGGCTATCATCTCCTTACTACCCAATTACTATCTTTGAGTTATTACCTAAGCGTTCTAGCAGTTTCTAGCTCGTTCCTTATGCGTGCACTATCCGTCCCTTGGCTATGGCCCTAGAGGTATTACGGCCTCTATTTGGGATAGCTCTAGACCAACCTACATTGCTTAAAATGTGAAATCTAGGCGACAAACAAAAACAAGTAGGACTTTCAAATAAAGAACAAGTATGGGCTCACATTAACCTCCGCATATAAAGAACAAAAGGCACGTAATTGAACCAACAAACTTTATTAATTTTGGAATCCTATAGGCATGATATCTATATGAGAAAAACAAAGTATAAAGGCAGTTTATTAAGGCGAGCATTGGGACCTATTTGCCTACTGATTTTATTCAGCATGGATCTGGGCATTTCAGGCAGTAGTATGTCGTAGTTTTAAACCCAGAATCATTAGTAAGTCCTACAGATATATTACCTAAGTGATTTACAGAAGCGATTGAATTCAGAATCGACCAACGGGATCCTATAGGCATGATTTCTACGAGTTTATTAATTACAGGCCTATAGACATGGTTTCTAAGAGTAGCACTGATTTTAACTCCTAAAGACAGTTTTTTATTCCTTTTAGATCCTATAGGCATGCTTTCTAATTGCTGAATTGATTTAAACCCCAATAGGCATGATTTCTAATTTGGTCCTATAGGCATGATATCTATTGACTTAAACCCCTATAGGCATGATTTCTAGGTTTGAATGGAGTTAAATCCTATAGGCATGATTTCTACTAATTGCATTTGGACAGAAATTAAACAGACTGCCAGGAAGGATGATTGACAAGAACAAACAAGGTCTTATAGGCATGGTCACTAATGCACATTTAGTTGAAAACATGTGTAGATCCTATGAACAGGATTTCTAATGTGCAGAATTAAATGTAAAGTCCTATAAGCAGGGTTTCTAGCACGATAATGTGCAACACAGAATCAAAATGATCATGAAAAGTCCTATAGGCAGGATCTCTAAACACAGTATAGTATCCACATAATTCAACCAGCATAATTAAATCCTATAGGCAGGAATTCTACCCAGTTTTAGCAAAATATATAAGAAGAAATCCCCCAGCTTTTACTAATCAACCCCAAATATGTTATTACAGAGATTATTATAGCCCAGAATAAATGAATTACATAATGATAACAATTACACTATAGGGAGCCTTCATAGGCCCAAATAAACCTAGGAACCAGGCCTTCCAACATAACAGCTTTGGAGCATAGCAGTGATTCATCCATGGCACATTAAAATCAGGCTTCCAGTGTGTCAAAGTTCCCAAAGAGCCTCAGGGACGCCGGGCAATGCTCATACCAGAACCACACATTCAGCAAAGAGTTCATAAAAGAATGGAAGACCAGCCCCCAGTGTGTCAGAGTTCAAAGGAGTCTCAAGGACCCTAGGCAGTGCTCACACTAGGGGTGGTGAGAACCTAAATGACTAAGAGTGGGATTTTCAAAACCAATGCATAAAGGGTAAGGGGCAATAAAAAAATTATTTTTCAGAAGCAAGCAAATTCAGAATACAGAGTTACAGACAGAATTGCACCAAGAAACAAACAAAGTTCATGTTCAGCACATAGTTCAAACAAATTGGCATTTGATTAGGCTAAATATTAAAGTAATCATGGCTTAAGCACAGAGACAGAAATAGACTGGACCTGTAAATTAAACCACAAACATATTTATTTACATGCTTACAGTATCTGGCAAGATTTAGAAAGAAAAACAGACTGAACATTAAAACTAACTTAGGAAAAGGGGTCACATTATTTGAAGTAACTAAGTTTAACATTGTTACTAAATGGGATCATGTAGTCACATAGAAAGCAGAATCATGCTGAGGATTGAAACAGACTAATCAAATAATGTATAGAGAATAGAATAGTAAGAGTTAAGGCATACCAGTTGAGACGAAAGCAAGTAAGAATGCAATAGCAGTTAAATTCCAGAGAGTTTGGCCTTGGCTTTCAGCCGGCCAAATAATAGCCACTTATTGCAGAAATCAAAATAAGAGAATAAAGAGAGAGCTTAAGTTTTTATGAGAATAGAGAGTTCGAGAGTAGTCGAGTTATTCTAAAGGGAGTGAGGAAGGGGGTTTAAATAGCACCCAATGAAGTAAACAAATAAGGTAATGAACCAGTCCTACCCAAATAAGGTATGAAAATAACTTAACAATCAATTAAGGTCGGCATGAATCAATTAACAAGACAGAATCGAGTAAAGTTAGGCTAGTATCACTTAATTTAAGGAAAACCTTATATGAAATCAATCAGTAGTCAAGTACTAGGCTAAATGAGGTAATAACTAATTCCAAAATCAATTAGAAGCCGAGTTTTATAATCAGAACATAAAATCAGGCCAGTAAGGTTAAGTTGAGGGAAGTAGCACAAATTATTAACCAGACATTGGTCCAAATAAGGTAAGAACAGGTAACCGCATAAGTAAACACCAGTACTGTACAGAAAGGAAAACTGATTTCAAACACTAATTTAGGTAAATAAAATCAATTAGCAATTAGTCGCCAGAGTTAAAGGCAAACAGGCAGAAACAGTAAGAATGAACAAATAATCGGAACCCCAAGAAAATAGGCAGAAATACAAAGACAGATAATAAGTAAAATCAGTAAAATAAATAAGGAAACCCTAACAGATCCCAGAGACGAAAATGTTTAAAGGTTAAAACAATTCTTTTGCAAAAATCTGTTGAAATCAAAACCCTAGTTTTAGGGTAAATAAAATTGTTCATAAAATAATGATAGAAAAAGATTAGAGAAATATAGAGAAAGGTGCATTGAAATTTTAAAGGAAAAATACCAAAATGAACATAAAATCGTTTCAGATTTGGGAAGATCTAAACAAGTTCAACCAAAAATAGCCAGATTCATAAAAATAAGCATAAGTTGAACCAAATCTGGTTTGAACCAGAGATTTGAAACCCTAAGATACGAAAATATTCGTACTCACAGGTATCGGGATGAACATAGACGGAATAATCGAAATATGAGAGACTTTGAACCAAATTTGGTTCGAGTCTCTTGAAATACTCTTGCCTTCTGAGGCAAATAGGTCAAGTAGCATCAAGTTCGGGTAGCCAGTAGAGAAACAAAGCCAAATAAGGCAGGGAATCAAAGGATGATCCCATGAATCAAGAGGGAAAGTATGACGGCGGGCTAGGGTTTGAGAGGGTGAGAGAGGTGAGGAGAGTATCAGAAGATGGCGGGCTGGGGCGAATAAAATAGGGTTTGGGGGATTTAGGGCCGTTGATCTTCTGAGATCAACGGCCAGGATTAGATTTTAGGTGAGGCGGGTTTAATTGGACGGGTATGGGTATGGGTAGTTGGGTTAGTGTATTGGGTATTGGATTATTGGGCTGGATAGGGTATTGGGCTGGGGTAGGTTCGAAATAATCAATTAAAAAGGGCTATGTTTTAAATACCCATTTAAATTAATAAAATAATTTATAAAAATAATTAATAAATGAAAAAAAATACTATTTGTATATGAAAATGATTTAAAATAATTACTTAATATTATGAAAATATAAAAAGTCATTTTCCGTATAGATAATATAATTATGCATATGCATGGGCTATTATTGCAAAAATGTGCAATTCTAGCTTGAAAAAAATACAAATGTAATTATAAAAAATACAATTAAAATATTTAAGCACTATTTGGGCATAAATGATGAATTTAGATGATTAAATCATCATAAAAATAATATGAGGAATAATTATTGGTTATTTATATGATAAAAATACATAAATAAATTGGTTTAAAGCCTTTAAAATTATAGGAAAATTATAGAAATACTTGTGCATGTTTGTAAATGCATGTGCACTATTTTAAAAATATATATGCATATTTAAAAATATATGAGGAAAAAATTGGGCATCAACACTTGCTTGGTAGATCGGGGTTTGTTATGACTCTCAATGCTCAAGTACCCACTCAATACCTCTCGGTTAAAGAGTGATTATGCCCAAATTAGCTTTCTCAAGACCAAATGGGTAGCAATCTAAACAATTAAAGTCCAAGTAGGATTATCCCTATTTCTAGTTCAAATCCTTTAATCAAACTAATCAAAACTTCAACTAGTTTAATTTCTAGTTAGCCATGTTTTGCTAGACTAAGTTCCTCTTTCTCAAGTAAGAACAAAGTCAAATAGGCATGAGTCAATATTTGCAACCATTAATTCTAGATATAAGCATAAACAAGGCTAAATAACATGCACCCAATCAATAACAAACATTAATATTAAACACTCATACGTTTTACACACTAGGGTTGGATCACAACCCTAGATAAAATCTAGCTACTCATAATTAGGGTTGTGCATAATTTGGTAAATACCGAATTACCGTACCGAAATCAAAAATTTTGGCATTTGGTATTCGATATTTTGGTATTTGGTATGGTATTTGGTTTAAGTTTTAAAAAATATTGGTATTAGGTATCGTATTTGGTATTTTAAAATGAAATACCGAAATACCGATACCGTACCGAAATATATATTATATTACACAATACACATATTATTAGTTATAACATAAACATAAAAATCTAAGATATTACTTTCCTTTATTCTCTAAGTTCATCAATTAACTCTAAGCAAGTAACAAGATATTTCTAATGATCAAATTTATTCTTTAGTTTTCTCTCTCTAAGTTGGTATTTGCTAGTTTTGGACAAAACTTTTGTTAACAATTATTTTTAGTTTTGTACTTTTGGGTACATTAATTTATAATATTAGAGTCTATGACTCTATGCACTAGTTAGTATTCGAACCGAATAAACCAAAGTTACCAAACCGAATAAACCGAAACCGAAAGGAGAAAAACCGAACCATACCGAATTTAATTAGGTACGGTATTGGTATTGCATTTTAAGAAACCGAATACCAAAAATACCATACCGAAATATCTAAATACCGTACCATACCGACCGACGAACACCCCTACTCATAATCATTGACATAGAAAAATGAAAAGAAGAAGTAATTGAAGACATAAAACTAGAATTAAAGAGTACAATTAGTGGGTCTTCTCTAATTGTTGCTCCAAATTTTCCAAAATAGCTAAATATAACCGCTAGCAGCTGTTACAGTACAAAAATTGAACTAAAAAAGTGTTCCTCGTCTATTTATAATGCTCTAAAATTCACTGATAAAAATACCCTTCGGAGGAATCTGCGGCAGCACAATTACGTCTGCGGTTCGCATTTTGGGATTTTGCTCTTGCAATGCTTTTAGATGAAGAGATTCTGCAGCCGCACATAAGCTTATGCGGCTGCAATTCAGCTTCTACGGTCGCACAGTTTTTCTGCGGACCACACTTTGAGGAGGCTTCACACTTGTTCTATTGCATCTTCTCTGATCTCTCAGTCTTGACAATGCGAGCTTAAAATGCGACTGCACTTATGGGTGTGCGGATTGCACTATTGCCAAAAATCCTCTGAAGCTTCAGTGCTCCTTCTGCGGCCTCATATTATTTTCTGCGGGTCGCATTTGCTTTTGCGTCCGTAGATGGAATTCTGTGGACCACACTATTCTTTGCACTTCTCCTCTTGATTGTTTGAGCCGGAACATCTCCTCTTTAGGTTAGATTCTTCGTTGAGCTCACATTCTCCAGCACACCTGCAATTCACACATTTTCATTATATTCAAAAACAATAATCACTACTTTCGGACTAAAAACTAAAGCAAGAAGGTGTTAATAAGTGGTTAACATCCACACTTATCAGAGCGCGATGAGCTAACTTATCTTTTCCTGGAGTAAGGTTATGAACAAAGCACGTGCTCCTAAAGACACGGGGTGGAAGAGAGAACGAAGGTGGGTGGAGAAACAAGTCAGGGAATGGAACATGATTCTGGATAGCTGAGGATGATATACGATTAATAAGATAACATTATTTAAGAATTGCATCCCCCAAAAAATGTAACGGAACATGAGATTGTGTGAGAACGGTACGGGAAATTTCAATAAGATGTCCATTCTTCTTTTAGCTACCCAATTTTGTTGAGATGTGTATGGATAAGATATTTGATGAATAATCCCATGAGAGTTCATAAACTGCTGAAATGGGGAATACAAATGCTCTAGGGCATTGTCACTACCAAATGTGCGGATTGAAACCCCCAATTGATTTTGAGTTTCAGCGTGGAAGGTTTGGAAAGTTGAAAATAACTCAGATCGATTTTTCATCAAAAATATCCAAGTGCACCTGGAATAATCATTAATGAAACTGACAAAGTAGCGGAATCCCAAGGTAAAACTGACACCCGACTAAGACTCCAAACATTTGAATGGACTAAAGTAAAAGGTGACTCTGCTCGAGTATCAAGACGCGGGGAAATGGGAGCGATTATTCTTACAGAGCTGACATGACTCACACTCTAGAGTGGGCAAGTGAGATAAATCAGGTACCATTTTCTGAAGTTTTGACAAACTGGAATGTTCCAAACGTTTATGTAATAAATCTGGTGAATCAGTAATAGGACGAGTTGTTGAAGGAAGATAAGATGTGAGTCCATGTGTTTTGCAAGTCTAAGGTAATAACGTCCATTTGGTTCACGCCCGGTACCAATGATCCGCCCCATACTACGTTTCTGTAAAATAAGGTCATCAAGAAATAAAATCGAGCATTTAAGTAATTTGGCTAAGCGACTAACGGCTATGAGATTAAAGGACTACCGGGGACATAAAGAACTGAATCTAAAGGTAAGAAAGTAAGTGGACTTGCTTGACCTATTCCAGTTTCCATAGTTTGAGACCGTTGGCCATTCTGACTGTTGGAAGAGGTTGAGAATACGAAATAGTAGTGAAAAGATATTTGTTACCAGAAATATCATCAATGCACCTGAATCAATGACCCAAGACTCGGAGAATGAAGATTGGGAGATACAAGTCACACTATTACCTGTTTGAACAATAGAAGCTATCTCAGAAGATGTCTGCTTACATGCTTTGTACTGAAGGAACTCAATATAATCTGGTAAAGAAACCATCCAACCATTCAAAGTATCTGTTCCTAATTTTGTTATGACCAAAATTCTAACAACCTCCGTGAGCCCTAGCTGACTCCCAAAGTATAAGAGAAACTACTGTTCACTTTCACTGTTCACTATTACTGTTCACCGGAAAACACTGTAGCTCGCCGAAAAATAAAAAAGTCTTCGGAATCTGATGTAACCTTGATGGGTAGGCTCAGAAAAGCCTCACAATCAAACTGTCCTGAAGAAGGTCGGCCAAAAAATTGTCGAAAATAGGCTCATGCGCCAGCACGTGGGACAGACGCGCTGCCAGAAAATCTTCTCTGACTGGCGCGTGAGAGCGCGTGGAGGGGACTTTGCTGGAGATTTCGTCTGGTGTTTGGCCGCCTTTGTCTTAGGGACCTTGTGGTGGTGTTGGATTTTGCACAACACCAAGGAAAAAGGATTTTGTGGCGGACAGCCTCCTAAGTCGCCGAAAAATTGCACGGCGATGAGGTCTTTCTTTCCGGAAGTCGGTGGAATGATGAACAACGATATATTTCTCACTAATGCTCTGATACCATGTCATAATGCACAGGAGAAAAATCTATTATTGATATTCGATAAAGTGTTTTACAATAGCCCTATTTATAAATATACACAACACATATTCTACTCGTATTCCATGTGGAACTAGGGTTATTTACATAACTATCTATCAAAAATAACAAATTTTATCCAATAATCGCCAATTGAAATGCAACGGTTAACACATACGGGCCCATGCTTACATGTGATTCACAGACCAAAATCAAGAGTTTAGAATTTAAGTTGCCACAATATAGGATAAATGCAGGTTCTTCTCCTAATGCTTCATTCTATAAGATTTTCACCGTCTCAATACAACCTCCGTGTTTCTTTGACGCAAATATAATGCACGGCATTCACGTCTGTTGCTACCAGATGTGCTTAAGTGGGAGTTGGACGCCAAGTCTATAGGAAGTGCTGAAAAATTCTGCAATGCCTCTAATTGTAGCTTTAGCTGAAGAAAGTCATGATTGCTTGTGCAAGGGCAAAAGGCACAGTTAGCTCACAAGTATTTTCCAAAATATAGTAACAAAATGTCATTGGATTGATAATTTCTCACCTGTTTTATTTTGATTTTGCAAGCTTAGTTTGATCATCTGATACCATTTTGTACCATTGTCAGGAATGTTGCAACAGAAATTCAATATTGATAATTGAATTACTTGTAATAGCAAATAGTGATGTTGGTATAAGACATGTCCTAATGCATATTCATTTATGTAGTGCTCAAATAAAAAATTGAATGTTCAATGTATAGTTTTGCATAAGCAGGATCTTGAAACTATAAAAAAAGTAGAATGGAAGTAAACATGAAAGAAAGTAAGAAGCTACTTATAGGGTGTGTTTGGTACGAAGAAAATATTTTCCAAAACTCTTTTTCAACCTTCTTCACCCTATTTCCTATCCCTACCAACCCCCACCAACCCACCTCCACACCCCATCTACCGACCCCACCCTACCCACCCTACCTCACCGCCGCCCCGGACCTCCGCCCCCACCCACCCTCACCCCACCCCCACCTTAAATAAATATATTATTAATAGTACTTTCTTTTTTTATGTTATAGATATTTTTTTTTTTAATTTCAACAAGTGAGTATTTTCTTTTCGTGATATAAAAAAGTATTTTTTCATTTTAAGAAAAAATGACTTTCTTTTCATGATGTAGAAAAAGTATTTTCTTTCATTTCAACAAAATAATAAAGTAAAAAGTATTTTCTTTCATTTCAACAAAAAAATTATTTTCTTCCATTTCAACAAAATGAGTATTTTGTTTTCATGATGTAGAAAAAGTATTTTCTTTCATTTCAACAAAGTATTTTTTTTCAGTTCGACAAAATGAGTAGTTTCTTTTCATGATGTAGAAAAAGTATTTTCTTTTATTTTAATAAAATGAGTACTTTATTTTCTTAGTGTAGAAAGAGTACTTTTTTTCAACCAAAAAAGAGTATTTTTTTTTTAGCTATGGAGCACAAATTTCAATGTTGTTTTACGTAAAAAAAAAGTAAAGCATTATGATGCAATTCCTTTGGGTTGTGTGTGATTTTTAGAAGAATAATTAAATTCTTGAAGAAAATAGAGTCCTGCTATTTGGGTTGGGTTGG
>NW_017670351.1:301235-326352 GCF_001879085.1 Nicotiana attenuata
CTACTGTCTAACCAAAGACTAGAAAATATTTTTCGGAAAACATTTTCCACTCACTAACCAAACAAGCAAAAATAAGTGATAAAACCACTCATTTTCCATGTAAAACATTTTCCTTCGTTACCATGGAGTCAGCTAAATGAGTTTTCTAATCCCATCAAGTACATAAAATTGTCTAATTTCTTTTTACAAATAGTCATTACAAGCAGACCAACCAATGCAATGCAAAGTTTCTACTAAATAGTTTGTGCAAATCTACAGTTTGACATGTATATACTCCAAAAACCTATATTAGCGATTTATTCAGTTAAATCTTCCCTTTTTTTAGTTTACTTAAAAGTTACTACAACACACATTTCAAGACGTAAAATATCTTGAGGTAACACATAACTTTCAGAGTAGCCGCAAGCTCAAAAATAGAATAGCACAATACCTCAATATCAACTAAATTCATTTATCTGTTGAAATACTTTCCTTAAACTATGAGGCTGCCTTTCTACAATCGTTTCTCCTCAGGAATAATATACCAATTCTTGTGAAATCGGCAAGTACCCATCAAATTCTTATCATACGCTATAACTTTGATATCCCAATCAATGACATATCATAAGTTAAGCATAAAAGTTAAAAGCTAAGCATGCTTAGAATCTTGATTAACTCATTATAACGATGTGACCGGTCGTTTAATTTTATAGATCCCCATTCTCCTATTTAGGACTTTCTGTATGAGATTTTACTGTTTTATGACTTGTGGGGATGGTTGGTTTGGTTTTGAAAAGGTTCAGGTTGAATTCGGGACACTTAGTTCCATAATAGTGGCCTAAGGTGGCTAAGTTTGACTTGAGTCAACAATTTTAGAAAACGATCTCGGAACCAGGATTTGAAGGTTTCAATAGGTTCGTATGATGAGTTTCTACTTGGGCGTATGTTCGGATCGAGTTTCGGGTAGGCCGGGAGCGTTTTGGCGCTTATTGTTGAAGGTTGGCATTTCGAAGGTTTTAGTATTTTCTAAGTTTGACTTAAAGTGGATTTTAGTGTTAACAATGTCCATTTGGGATTCCGAGCCTTGGAATAGGTTTATATCGTAATTTATAACTTGCGCATAAAATTTTGTGTCATTCCGAGTTATCTAAGTATGTTTTGCCGCGTCCGAAGTTGGTTGAAATGAGTTTGAAGCTTAGAAGTTGATTAATTGGGTTTTAAGGTGCGATTCGTAGTTCCGGTGTTATTTTGTATTTCGAGGCTTTGAGTAAGTCTGTATTATATTTACGAACCTGTTGGTATATTTGGTGGGGTCCCGGGTAGCTCGGGTGTGTTTCGGACAATCCGGAGCAAGTTAAAGTTGGCTGAAAATTGCTAGTGTGCTTTGCGATCGCGAAGGTATCCCGCGATCGCGAAGAAGGAATTTCGGAGGAGAGGTTGATTGCCTTGCGAGAACGAGAAGAATGGTCCGTGAACACGAAGAAGGACATGACTGGTGGAACGCGAACGCGAAGGGCAGGGTCAGTTGATCATCACGAACGCACCCTTGAGGTCGAGAATGCGAAGAGTATCTGGGCATCTGGGAGAAATTGGCCTTCGCGATCGCGAGGCATTTTCCTTGATCGGGAAGAAGAGCGGGCTTGGGAAGATTTGATTTTTAATGCGGGACTTGGCTAATTTTCTCTCATTTTCACTTGGGTTGGCTGGTTTTGAGAGCTCTTTTGAGGGAATTTTCATCAAGCAGCACAAGGTAAGTGAATTCTACCCATTTTTGAGTTAAATACATGGATTATGGGTAGATTTTAACATGAAAATTGGTTGGAAATCTAGGGTTTGGTAAAAGTGGTATTTGACCACAAAATTGATTATGGAATTGGGAATAAGTTATATATTTGAGTTTGTAATGTCAACGTTTATCTTCGAAAATTTTCGCAATCTGGGCACCTGGGCCCAGGGATGACTTTTATGGGCTTTCCAAATTTGGTTGGGAAATTGGTTTAATAATTAAATTATGAATTTTTGAGCAACGCATATATTGATTAGTTTATACGACTTTTGACTAGTTTTGGATTGCTCGGCATCGTTTGGGGATTTCTAGTGAGGTTAAGAACCGAATAGTGAACTTGGAAGCGAGGTAAATCTCTTTCCTAATTTTCTAAGAGTGAATTTATCTCCTTAGGTGTACTAATTATTGTGTGCTACTTGTTGTGGGAGCTACATACGCATGAGGTGATGAGAGTCCGTACGTTACTGTATTTATGTTATATCCGGGTAGACTTAGATTCACATCATGCCTTAATTGTGCTATTGGTATTTACCATCAATATTTGATTTCCTTAATTTATGACTGAGATTGAGGTTAGAATAAAATATTGATTGAGCCTCTTACTTTGGAAATTGTTGAATATTTGACGAACAATAGATTCGAGTCTTCTCGACTCGCATGTACTTCCGTGAGTGAGGTAGTTTCTCTACACTAATGGGATCGGACTGTTCGCCTCGATAGTGTTGTAAATTACTCTTATGGGATCAGACCGTTTGCCTCGACAGTATTGTAAATTACTCTTATGGAATCGGACCGTTTGCCTCGGCAATATGGTAACACTATTCTTATGGGATTAGGCCATTCGTCTCGACGATACTATGTATCGCATCCCGTTTTCTCGCGAAAGCGGGATCGACGTGTGACAACTCTTTTAAATGGGTATTAAAATAGAAGAGTCGCCACCTAACGATTTTTAAGGTGAATTAGGACACCTATTTGCAAATAACTCTGTTTAACTATTCTACATCACCAAAGATCAAGTAAGGGCCCAAATTACCTCAGAGAGAAGGGGTTAGGTACTCTTCGAGGTTCACAACTTTGGGTCCGATCGAATTTTACGCTATGTGGAATTATTGAATTATAATTACTCTATGTGATCATATAAGTTAAAGAAGAGTAGGGAATCTAAATTTTGCTAGACAAAATAAATTGCACATGGGAAAAGAAAGCGAATTATAAATTAAAGAACAATTGATAAAATCTTTAAAGATTACAAGATATGCCCTAATTTAATCTAAGTTCAAACAAGCGTACACACAATAATTGTGGGGGAGGGGAGGGGTCCTATGTTTTTCAGCCAAAAGGATCACCCCGTGCAACATAAATAATATTTCGCAACTCTCATAAAGGTAACGGTTGCTGATATTATTCAGCGGGCACAGACTATCATCTCCTGCTACCCAGTTACTATCTTAAAGTTGTTTACCTAAAGGCGTTCTAGTTTAATTCTAAACCGCGTCCTATGCGTGCCTTACCCGTCACATGCCTTGTAACGACCCGGCCGGTCGTTTTGAGAATTTATGCCCCGATCCCCTATTAATTGCTTTCCCCATGTCTTTTTCTGCTATTGTGATTTTTCGGGATGATTCATTTTGAATTTCGGAGTATTTTGGGTCACATAGTCCCTAAATAAGAGTTTAAGTCTTAGAATTTGGACCGTAGTCAGAACAATGTGAATCCGGAATGGAATTTCTTCGATTCCGTTAGCTCCGTTTGGTGATTTTGGGCTTAGGGACGTGTCCGGATTGTGTTTTTGAGGTCTGTAGCTCATTTTGGCTTGAAATGGCGAAAATCGAATTTTTGGAGTTTCGGGCCGATAGTGGAGTTTTTGATATCGGGGTCGGAATTCGATTTCGGAAGTTGGAGTAGGTCCGTAGTGTTGAATATGACTTGTGTGCAAAATTTAGGGTCAATCGGACATGGTTTGGTTGGTTTCGACATCGGTTATAGAATTTTGAGATTTCAAGTTCATTAAGTTTGGATTGGAGGGTGATTCGTCATTTTAGCACTGCTTGATGTGATTTGAAGGCTCAACTAAGTTCGTATGGTGTTTTAGGATTGGTTGGTATGTTTGGTTGAGGTCCCTGGGGCCTCGGGTGAGTTTCGGATGCTTAACGGATTTGGTTTGGGATTTATGCCTTTACTGAAGTTTGTTGCACCTGTTGTTTTCACACCTGCGGATTTTGGACCGCAGGTGCGGCGTCGCAAAAGCGGAATTGGGCCTTGGCAGGTGGAACCGCCGGTGCGGCTGGGTGACCGCAGAAGCGGGCTCGCAGATGCGGCCCAGTGCCCGCAGATGCAGCTCCGGCCCGGTTAAGTGGCCTTCGCACCTGCAATGTTTTTCCCGCAGGTGCGGTCGCATGAATGTAGAAGTGGAAATTGATGGGCAGAAAAGAGGATTTCGAGGGTTTGAAATTTCATAACACAAAATTCAATTTGGAGCTCGGTGGGAGGCGATTTTTCGAGGGATTTTGAAGGAGAGCTATTGGGTAACTAATCCTAACTCTATTTTTTTTTGTTGGAAAGATAGACTATATTATAACATGCTAAACAAGTACAGGATATTTGTTTAGTGGATGCATACAAGGCATCCGTTGTACAAAACTAGGGCTTGTTGCTTGTTCTCCCACATGGGAAACAGTACTAGTACTAGAAGTAGTAGTTGCTAACGAGATTGTACTATTACACATAATAGATAAACTAGAGAGAGATTGTGTAGAATTCCTAGTATTCTTCTTAAGCATCCTGCTGTGGAGTGTGCCTGTGTGATCTTGTTCATAACAAGACATAGCAAAAGGTGGTGGTGTCCCAAAAAGTAGGCAGTGCTCCTGTGCATGCGTTGCTCCATATCTACCTAAACTATCTGCTACACAATTCTGTTCTCTGTAGATAACTTGTACTGAGGGACTACCCAGCTGTTGGAGCAATAACCTGCAGTCATTAAGGATATTAGTAAAATGCATTGTAGGTGAATTGAACATACCGATTATTGCATGTACATCCGTCTCAATGATGAGTGGTTTGAGCTATTTTTGGACAGCAATTTGTAATCCTTTGAGGAGTGCAAGAAGTTCTATTAGAACACTTGGGCCTGCTTTCACAGATCCTGCAAAGCCTATAATCCAATTGCTTTGGTGATTGCGGAAAACTCCACCAATACCATAGTTGCTTTGATTAGGGGAACAAGATCTATCAATATTGAGTTTATAAAAAGTATGATTTGGTGGATGCCATTTGATATAGATAGGGGACTTTGAATTATTCTTAATTGAATGGTTTGTTAAGAAGTAATATTCAGCCACCCTTGTTAAAATTGAAGGCATATTTAAAACTACTTTTTGATGTTCGAAAATAAATTTCTTTCTTATAATCCAAAGTTCCCATAACGCAAAAGGAATCAAAGTGGTATAAGGAATTTTGTGAGGAGTCGATACTAGTGGGGTATGTATAAGTTTGTACAGCCAATTCATACTATTATTTTGAGATATTAAGGAGGTGTTACTATGAAGTGGGACACTAAGGGCTTTCCAAAGTTGTAGGGCGTTAGGACAATAATAAATGACTAATTGTTTCAGTGTCTTTGTGACACTGAGGACATGTTGCTGAACTGGTAATACCTAGTCGTGTAAGATACACAGCCGTTGGGAGTCTGTCATGGCAAATTAACCACAGGAAAAAGCATATTTTAGGAGTAATTGGAAGTTTCCAAATCCACTTGTACGAGGTGGTTGTGCATGTACCACTAGGTCTAGTAGTGTTAATTAGATACTTGTACATTGAGTTAACTGTGAAGATACCATTCTCTGTTAGATGCCAGTAAATTTTGTCACAAGTTATGGATACAAGTGACATATAAATATTATCAATTAGGGAAATTATATGCATAGGTAAGTTGAAAGGTACTTTATCTAGGTGCCATCTATTATTGTAATAATAATTAGATACTAATTTATTCTCCTCAAATTGAGGCATAAGACCATAAATGTAGTTTCTAATTATTAAATTATGGCTAAGCCATGGGTCTTTCCAGAACCTAACATGTTGTCCCGTTGTAATATTCCATTTATAACCTAAACGGTAGTAGGTCCAGCCGTTAATTATATTGCACCAAGTATTAGAACTTTTATAATTTATTAAAGATTGCGGGCGTATATAATTATTTAAAAGAACTTTTGCCCACAACTGTTGTGGATTATTAAACATTCTCCATGCAAGGCTTGCATGTAGTGATTGGTTTTTTGTAGTCAGATATTGTATACCTAGACCCCCGAGTTCCAAAGGTTGTGTGATTGTAGACCACTTAATGAGATGTAATTTTTTCTTTTGAGGTGTTGTACCCCATAGAAAATTCCTTTGATATCGATTGACGTAGCTTAGTATATAAGTAGGTATTTTTATATATTGCATCAAATGATTAGGAAGGTGATTTAGTGTAGATTTGATTAAAGTCAGTCTTCCCGCTCGTGATAGGAAATTTGTTTTCCAGCCTGCCAATTTTGTTTTAAAGTTATCGATTAAGAATTGGTAGTCATTTTTTGAAGGCTTATTTATAAAAACAGGGAATCCCAAATACTTTCCAAAACATTTTCCTTCTTTCATACGGAATATTTGAAGAATAATATTCTTTGTATTTGGTTGACAATTCTTTGAAAAGTATATTTTTGATTTATCAAAGTTTATAGATTGGCCAGACTGGTATGTAAACTGTGTAATAGTATTTACCATTGAATGACAAGTATTAGCTGAAATTTTTGAAGTGAGTACTATATCATCAGCGAAGAATAAATGAGATAATTGTGGGCCATTATTTGATAATGAAATTGGATTCCATGCCTGGTAGTCAACTGCATTATTTATATTCCTGGACAACATTTCTAGACATAGGATGAACAGATAAGGTGGCAAAGGATCACCCTATCTAATGCCTCTTGTGGGGTGAAAATAATCAGTTGGACTACCATTAATTAAAATAGAGGTTGTAGTGGTGGTAATACAAGACATAATTAACTTAGTAAAATTATTTAGGAAATTTAAACTTACTAATGTATTATGAATGAAGGACCATTCTAATTTGTCAAACGCTTTTTCAAGATCTATATTAAGAAGCATACTTAAATTGTTACCCTTTATTTTTTGGAATTTATTAATAATTTCTTGTACTATGATAGCATTATCTGCAGCTCTTTTGTTCTTTTGAATCTGGATTGTGTAGGATGTATAATATGTTCCAGTATTGGTTTTAATCTGTTTACTAATATTTTTGTAATAATTTTGTAAATAGTATTACAAAGGATAATAGGTCTATATTGAGCAATTGTGGATGCATTATTATTTTTGGGAATAAGACAGATGAAAGTAGAATTTATTGTTGGATCAATTTCATAGTCAGTGAAGACCTTATGACAAAAATATTTAACAGAGTCGCCTATAGTGTCCCAGTAATTTTGGTAAAAAAGAGGGTGGAGCCCATCTGGTCCAGGTTCTTTCATAGGTTGGAATGATTTAATAGCATTAGGAATTTCAAAGTCCTGTAAAGGCTGTGTGAGGGAGGTTTGATCTGCATGTGTGAGGATGTTTGAAGGAAGTAGTTTTGTTTTTTAAAATGAAAAAGTTTTTTGAGTTGTAAATAAGGTCTTATAATAATGGGTAATGTTATCATGTATTTGAGTAGGATTTGTGATCCAATTGACCCCCCCCCCCCCCCCCCGATCTTGAATAGCCGTTGTCTTCTACGATTAATAGTACTTAGGTGGAAAAATTTAGTATTGGCATCCCCATTATTTAACCAGTCAATACGCGATTTTAATTTTCAAAAATCCTCTTCTAACCTAAGTATTCTATTAAATTCTATTTTTAATTCATGTTCCAAGTTTTGTAAGAATATACTAGTTGGATAGTGGATAGAGGACTGAATTCCACTTAACCTGGCTAGAATATTCCTCTTTTTCTTGAAAATGTTACCAAAGGTAAACTTGTTCCATTCTTGCACTGTGGTTGTGAAATTTTGTATGGCAGGAAGTAGTGCCAAATTTTTCATCCAAGCTTGCTTAACAACAGAATGGAAAGTAGGATGACTAGTCCAAATAGTCTCCAATCTGAATATTTTTTTTCTAGGTAAAGGACAGTGCTGAAGGTCTAGTCGAATGGGACAGTGATCTGAGTGAGTACGGGGAAGATGTGTGACAAGAGCGTCGGTGTATTGATTAATCCAGTCATAGTTAGCGACTATACGATCAATATGTTCAAGTATGTTATACTTATTGTGTCTTCCATTAGTCCAAGTATATCGACTACCCTTATACCCTAAATCAGTCATTTGGCAGTAATTTAAGCAGTCCGAGAACTTATTAGAACGTGAATTATTTATAGGAAGTCCACCAAATTTATCTGTAGCATGTGTTATCTCATTAAAGTCTCCTCCAATAATCCAAGGTCCTTTGTAATTATCATAGACAGACATGAGATTTTTCCATAACGATTGTCTATTAACTAGTTCATTACTAGCATAGATGGCAATGAATAAAAATTTAAAAGGCAAGGGTTTCACCTGGACATGGCAGTGTATTTCTTGTGCAGTGGTGGCCACTGGCTCGACAGCTAGTACATTTGATAATCACAAGATTGCAATTCCTCCAGAATGGCCTGTTGCAGCAACCTCAATCATACCATTGAAGTTAAAATCTTCCTTCACACTTTGATGATTTTGACAGTGTGTCTCCAAGAGAACAACTAAAGCAGGCCTATTATAATCAAGTAAAGACCTAAAGTTTTGTCTAAACTCAGTGGAAATGGCTCCTCTACAATTCCAGATGATAAAATTCATATGATTGTTGTCTTGTTCAGGCGTTGGAATTCTCCTTGTAGTCCTCCAATTATTCCTGCTCTCTCCTGGACGTAGGCAAAAAGTGGGTAGTAGAAGCATCGCATATTTCCCCACATCTGGGTTTGTGGTTGGCCTTAGACGAAAGGATACTGTCAGTAGGTTTGGAGGGCACCTTACGAATATTTTTCTTTCGTATTCCTCCTTCTGCACAAATACCTTTATTCCATCGAGCCATGCATGTATTGGACGAGTTTCTCTGTTGTATACGATTACTGCTTCTAGTTCTTCTTGAAAATTCTCGTCTTGTTCTTCTTGATTGGGACTGGGTGGTGGTGAGTGGACTGGTCCATGGGTGGGAGAAGTGGTTGTGGATTCGTATAAGGCTGAATCCAAGGTGTTGCTGGGGTTGGCGCTGGATAAAAAGGCATGTGAAGGATATGGGGATGGAGGTAAGCGGGATCCCAAAATGGGGTTGGAAGATTTAGAGGTTGATATGGCGAGAGATGTGGAGCTTGCATCATTGACCAATGGTATCTTGCAAATATTTCCGTCCCTAGTTGCATTCCTTCCGCTATTATTTGAGCAAGGTCGCGTGGATTGTTGATTAGTATTATCACCTCTTGGTGATTGACTTCCATTGTGAAGGTTAGGGCATGATTCTGAAGCCCCGTCTCTAACCAAGATGCAAGAGTTGAAGGTGCTTGTGGTGTTTGAGCGGTGTAAATTATCGTATTGGGCTCCATTATCAAGTGTGATGGAGGAAATGAGGTTGGATTCTAAGAGTGTTGTAGCCGGTGTATATTTTGGCGTTGTGGGTTAGGTTGTGGCCTTATTAGGTAATTGAGGTTGTTGGAAAACATTTTATAAATTGGTGGAAAATGGTGAATGAGTGATTGATGGGGATATGACCGGATTTGAAGATGGAGTTGAACCATGCAAGATAGGAGGAGGAATGTGAGTGGATGATATTGGCGGTTTGATTGTGGAGTTGGAGTTTGTGTGTTTGAAGGAGATTGAGATATGGTAGTGGAGATATCACGATGGCGTTCTTGCATGGAAGGTATACTAGGGTTTGAGGAGCTCGAAGGAGTAGAATTAATAAGTGTTTTTTTTTTGTTGTGTTGTATGTGTATTTTGTTGTAGGCTATTAATTGTTGCTGATTGTGTTGTGTGTGAGGGTGAGGTAGTGTCTTGCATGTGGGAGGGGTGGACGTGGCTTATTGCATGCAGGTTGATAGGTTGTGGTGGAGGTTGGACCAACTTTGATTGGACCGAGTTTGTAGGTAAGTTTAGGGGTACTTGAGTAGTAATTATTTTGTGTGAAGAATTGGTTAAGTCTGGATTAAGGGAATTATCAGTGGTGTTGTCTTCAACAACTAGTTGATTAAAAGGATTATTATGAAGAATTTTTTTCCAGGTGCCGCTTGTTTTATATTAGAAGTAGATGATGAGTTACTATTATTAATAGACAGTTTAGTAAAAGGAAGTGTGGTAAGAGTATTAGTCCTATCTATAGGCATACCTGATTGTCGTGTATTCCCTTTGGTGTAGTTAATTTTCCTAGTTGAATTAGTAGGAAATTTAACAATCTTCCATTCTTCAGTACTTGACATAGTGGTGTTAATAGGGTTAGCGGTAGTGGACTGATTTAGTGTAGAGATTTCATTAGGATTAGTCTGTGTTTTGTAAGAACAAAGTGATTGATTATGTCCCATTCGACCACACTTAATGCATAACAAATTTAGACCTTCATATAAAATAATCTGTTTATGATGGCCAATAAAAATATGAGTGCATAGTAGTTGATCCAAAGGAACCTGAACACACAACCTAGCATAACGTCCCCTTATTGTTGAAGATGTACAATTATCAATGGCTAATAATTTCCCAATTTTGTTTCCCAATTTCTGCAATATCTGAAATCATAAAATTCAGTTGGTAATTCAGGTAGATGTAGCCAAATAGCAGAGTAATTTATTTTTGTTTCAGAAGCCATGAACTTTGGTTCCCATTGACGATCAGATAAGAAATTATTAAGTATAAACCAAGGTCCATCTTGTATAGCATGAATCTTATTTTCCTCTTTCTGGAATTTAAGTAAGTAAAAATCAGATCCTAAATCTATAAGCGGTAGATTTTCAGTAGGTTTCCATAAAGCGTAAATTTTTTGCCTCAGTAATTGGTGTCCAATTTTTTGACCATATAACTTTATAATCACTGCATGTTGCCATGGCTTATATATTCATTCCTTTTCTTCAAGAGAAAGTGGAATGAAGATGTTTAGATCAGTTGGTGCTTCCAATTCATCATTTATAACCCGAGGAAATGATAACGGATCATTTGGAGGATATGTGGAAGTTGATATATTATTTGAAAGTAGGGTATTGAGATAAGATGTTTGGATGTGTTTGGATGGTTGGACAGTGTTTTCAGCCGTATCAATAATCATATTATTATCAAGATGTAAGGAAGAAGTAGCTATGAAGGGTTGTAAAGGTGGGGAAGATGAGTGAATGGAGATATCCGGTGATTTAGGTTGGATGAAGGAGGGCGGTTGGAAGTTATTGTTTGGGAGCATTTTTTTCTTTCCCCTAACTCTATTTTGATCATATTACATTAATCTTTTGTTATATTCCTCATATAATTAAGGAATTTGAGGGTAGAAGTTAGGAAAATGGGGGAAAAGTTCCCCAATTAAAAATTTGAGGTTTGAATGGGATCTTGACGTCGGATTTGGATGATTTTTGTACGAGTAAACTCGTGAGTGAATGGGTGTTCATAATTTGTGACTTTTACCCGATTCCGAGACGTGGGCCCGGGGAGGATTTTTGGGCGTTTTTCTATTTTCTTACCCTAGCTTTGATTTCATTAGCTAAATTAGTTGCTTGTAGCTATATTTACATTATGTAATTGATTTTATTAGATTTGGGCCACTCGGAGTTGGATACTCGTGGCAAGAGCGTGATTTCGGATTGATTTTGAGCTAGGTTCGAGGTAAGTGGCTTGACTAACCTTGTATGGGGGAACTCCCCTTAGGATTTGGTACTGTTGTTATATGAATTCTGTATACATGAGGTGACGAGTGCGTACACGTGCTAATTGTTGAGAAACCGCATTTTCATTAAGTAAATATCTATGTTTTCCTTTAATTGAGCCATACTAGTATATGTAGTCATCTTGTTTAGCTTAGGAAAGCATGCTTACGTGCCTTAACTATCTTAACTGCCTTAATTGCCTGCCTGGACTCTGTGCAGCATGTTTAGAGTAAGGATTGCCTGTCTTCTTTGATATGAATTTAATCTAAACTGTGAAACTGTTATTTACATTGATTGAGCTGTATGTTTACTCTGGGACTACGGAACGGTATTCCAGGTGATCCCCCTGCATGTTTACATTTGGGACTACGGGACGGTATCCCGGGAGATCCCCTGTACTGGATATTTACTTTGGGACTACGGAACGGTATTCTGGGAGATCCCCTGCATGTTTACATTTGGGACTACGGGACGGTATCACGAGAGATCCTCTGTACATTTACGTTTGGGACTACGAGACGGTATCCCGGGAGATCCCCTATTGCTATCTCTATGTACTGAGTTGTATGGTTTTCCTGTAATTTCATTTTGTTGACTGTTAGTATTTAATTTTACTGCAATATGTCTTACCGTTTTACCTTATTATATATATAAACCAGTAGGGCCTTGACCTGATCTCGTTACTACTCGACTGAGGTTAGGCTTGGCACTTACTAGGTACTGCTGTGGTGTACTCATGCCCTTTCATGCACATGTTTTTCGTGTGCAGATCCAGATACCTCTTCCCAGCATATTTCCAATGAGGCGAGGCGATCTTAGAGACTTCGAGGTATATCTGCCGCGTCCGCAGACCAGAAGTCCCTCTCTACTCTTCCTTAAGTTATAGACTACCTGTACTTTTCTTTGTTGATAGATTTCTGGAGTTTAGAAACACTATGTACTTCTGTAGCTTGTGACTCATGATATTCCAGGTTTTGGGAGTACTTATGTTTAGTTCGAGAGTGTTTTATTGTATATGCCGAGCGGCATTATAAACATCTTTATTAGATTTACCTGTTAAATTGTTAGTTTTCATGTCTTCGTTCATTTCTGCAAATTGTTAAGCTTACCTAGTCGTAGAGACTAGGTGCCATCATGACAGTTCGCGGAGAGAGAACTTGGGTCGTGACAAGTTGGTATTAGAGCTCTAGGTTCATAGGAGTCGTTAGTCACAAGCTATTTTATTAGGGTCTCGCGGATCGGTACGAAGACGTCTGTACTTATCTTCGAGAGGCTAAGGAACTGTTAGGAAAATTTCACTTCATTTGATTCCTTGTCGTGCGAGATTATTGACTTCGAAATTCTGAACTTCTATTTTTTATTCTCTCACAGGTGGTGATGACACGTGCTACCGGAGATGACCAGGCACCCTCGCGCCCTGCTAGAGCCGCCAGAGGCCGGGGCCGGCGTAGAGGCTGAGGACGCGCACGTGGTGCAGCCAGATCAGCCGTGCGAGCTGCTACAGAGGAGCCACGAGCAGCTCCAGCCGGAGCCCAGGCGCCTGACACGTCTACTGCTACTACTACTCCAGCTCTCCAGGAGACCCTGGCACAGTTCATGAGCATGTACCACACTTTAGCTCTATTAGGGTTGATTCCCCTTGCTGCAGCCACATCTCAGGCCGGGGGAGGAGCACAAACCCCCGCCGCCCGCACTCCAGAGCAGCGCGTTCAGGTTGATCAGATCCCAGAGGTTATATCGGTACCGCCTGTAGCCCAAGCTCAGCCCGAGGGTAGGGCAGCAGTTTCAGAGGAGGAGGAGCGGCGGCTTGAGAGGTACAAGAAGTACAACCCTCCTATATTCAGTGGTCTAGCATCAGAGGATGCTCAGGGATTTCTTGAGGAGTGCCACCGTATCCTCCGCACTATGGGTATAGCAGAGTCGAGTGGGGTTTCTTTCACTACCTTCCAGCTTCGAGGGGCAGCCTATCAGTGGTGGCGTACTTTTGAGTTGGACAGTCCGGCTGAGGCATCTTCCCTTACATGGACCTAGTTCTCGGATGTGTTTTTGAGGGAGTATGTCCCTCACAGCCTCAGGGACGCATGGCGCGCGGAGATTGAGCATTTGCACCAGGGTACTATGACTATTCCGAAGTACGGTGTCTGTTTCAGTGACTTGGCTAGACATGCACCGGCCTTGGTTTCTACAGTTCGAGAGAGAGTTTGCCGGTTTATTGAGGGGATCATTCCCAGCATCAGGTATAGCATGGCCCGGGAGCTAGAGATTGATATCGCCTATTAGCAGGTGGTGAGTATTGCTAGGAGAGTAGAGGGCATGCTTGCTCGGGATAGGGAGGAGAGAGAGCCAAGAGGTGAGAGTCGGGCCATTATTCTGGTGCTCGTGCCCCAGCTGCAGTTCATCATGGTAGGGGTTATGTGAGTTGCCCCGTTCATTCAGCTCTTCCAGCAGCCAGAGGTATTCCAGCTCCTTCTAGACCTCAGGAGCCTTATTATGCACCTCCAATATCTAGTGCGCCTCCTGCACGGGGTGCTTTCAGTGGTCAGTCCAGCAGACCTGGCCCGAGCCAGTCACAGCCGCCACGCCCTCCCAGAGCTTGTTTTGAGTGTGGAGATACTCGCCATATGGTGAGGGATTGCCCTAGACTCAGGGAGGGTGCACCTCCACAGACTTTTCAGCCACAGCATGCTCCACAGGGTTCCCAGGCTATGATCACAGCACCAGTTGCTACCCCACCTGCCCAGCCAGCTAGAGGTGGAGGTCAGGGAGGTAGAGGTCGCCCTAGAGGGGGAGGCCAAGCCAGATACTATGCCCTTCCTACCCGTACAGAGGCTGTTGCCTCCGATTCTGTCATTACAAGTATTGTTCCGGTCTGTCATAGAGATGCATCGGTTCTATTCGATCCAGGCTCCACTTATTCCTATGTGTCCTCTTATTTTGCCCCGCATTTGGGCGTATCTCGGGATTCCTTGAGTTCCCATGTTTATGTTTCTACTCCTGTGGGAGATTCTCTTGTTATGGACCGCTTTTATCGGTCGTGTTTGATTGCTCTTAGTGGTTTTGAGACCAGAGCCGATTTATTATTGCTCAGCATGGTAGATATTGATGTTATCTTGGGCATAGACTGGTTGTCTCCCCATTATGCTATTCTTGATTATCACGCTAAGACCATACTGGCTGTGCCAGTTTTACCGCGATTAGAGTGGAGGGGTACTTTAGATTACACTCCCAGTAGAGTTATTTCATTTCTTAAAGCTCAGCGAATGGTTGAGAAGGGGTGTGACGCGTATCTAGCTTATGTGAGAGATTTTAGTATTGATACCCCTACAGTTGATTCAGTCCCAGTAGTACGAGATTTCCCTAATGTGTTTCTAGCTGATCTTCCGGGCATGCCGCCCGATAGAGATATTGATTTTGGCATTGATTTGTTGCCGGGCACTCAGCCCATCTCTATTCCTCCTTATCGTATGGCTCCTCCTAAGTTGAAGGAGTTGAAGGAACAGTTACAGGAATTGCTTGATAAGGGCTTTATTCGGCCCAGTGTGTCACCTTGGGGTGCTCCTATCTTGTTTGTGAAGAAAAGGATGGTTCTATGCATATGTGCATTGATCATCGCCATTTGAACAAAGTTACAGTGAAGAACCGATATCCTTTACCTCATATTAGTGACCCGTTTGATTAGTTATAGGGTGCTCGAGTGTTTTCTGAGATTCACTTGCGTTCAGGGTATCATCAGTTGAAGATTCGGGAGCCAGATATCCCAAAGACTGCTTTAAGGACACGGTATGGTCATTACGAGTTCCTTCTTAAGTCATTTGGGCTGACCAATGCCCCACCAGCATTTATGCATTTGATGCACAGTGTATTCCTGCCACATCTTGACTCGTTCGTCATTATCTTTATTGATGACATTCTGGTATACTCCCGGAGTCGGGAAGACCATGAGCAGCACCTGAGGACAATGCTTCAGACATTGAGAGAAAAGAAATAATATGCGAAGTTCTCAAAAGGTGAGTTCTGGTTGGATTCCGTGGCATTCTTGGGTCACGTAGTATCGAGTGAAGGGATCAAGGTGGATCCGAATAAAGTGGAAGCAGTGCAGAGCTGGCCCAGGCCATCCTCAGCTACAGAGATCCGTAGTTTTCTTGGTTTGGTGGGTTATTACCGTCGATTTGTTGAGGGATGCTCATCTATTGCAGCACTTATGACTAGACTGACCCAGAAGGGTGCTCCGTTCAGGTGGACGGAAGAGTGTGAGGAGAGCTTTCAGAAGCTCAAGACAGCTTTGACTACAACCCCAGTATTGATATTGCCTATAGGTTCGGGGTCTTATACAGTCTATTGTGATGCGTCGTGAGTTGGCCTCGGCGCGGTGTTGATGCAGGACCGTAGGGTGATTGCCTATGCGTCTAGACAGTTGAAGGTGCATGAAAAGAACTATCCTGTCCATGACCTTGAGTTAGCTGCTAATGTTCATGCCTTGAAGATTTGGAGGCACTATTTGTAGGGTGTCCCTTGTGAGATCTACATTGATCACCGGAGTTTGCGACATCTATTCAAGCAGAAGGACCTTAATTTGCGTTAGAGGAGGTGGTTAGAGCTGCTTAAGGATTATGATATCACTATTTTGTACCACCCGGGGAAGGCCAATGTGGTGGCCGATGCTTTGAGTCGTCGGGCGAAGAGTTTGGGGAGTTTGGCTTATCTACCAGCAGCAGAGAGACCCATGGCGATGGATGTTCAGGCCTTGGCCAGCCAGTTTGTGAGATTGGATATTTCGGAGCCCTGTCGGGTCCTAGCTTGTGTGGTTTCTCGGTCTTCCTTGTTTGATCATATCAGAGAGCATCAGTATGACGTCCCTCATTTGCTTGTCCTCAAGGATAAGGTTTTACATGATGATGCCAGATATGTGACCATTGGTGATGACGGGGTATTGAGGATGCAGAGCCGGATATGTGTGCCCAATGTTGATGGGCTTCGGGAGTTGATTCTAGAGGAGGCCCACAGTTTGCGGTATTCCATCCATCCGATTGCCGCAAAGATGTACCAGGATTTGAGGCAGCACTATTGGTGGAGGAGGATGAAGAAAGATATAGTTGGGTTTGTAGCTCGGTGCCTCAATTGTCAGCAGGTGAAATATAAGCATCAGAGACCGGGTGGCTTACTTCAGCAGATAGAGATACTGGAAAGGAAGTGGGAGCGGATCACCATGGACTTCGTAGTTGGACTCCCACGGACTTTGAGGAAGTTCGATGCTATTTGGGTGGTTGTTGATTGGCTGACCAAGTCCGCACACTTCATTCCTATGTGTACTACCTATTCTTCAGAGCGGTTGGCTAAGATTTATATCCGAGAGATTGTTCGCCTGCATGGTATTCCAATTTCCATCATTTCAGATAGAGGTACTCAATTTACATCACGATTCTGTAGAGCCGTACAACAAGAGTTGGGTACTCGGGTGGAGTTTAGCACAACATTTCACCCCCGGACGGACGGACAGTCCGAGCGCACTATTCAGATTCTTGAGGATATGCTCTGTGCGTGCGTGATGGAGTTTGGAGGTTCTTGGGATCAGTTCTTGCCACTTGCGGAGTTTGTCTACAACAACAGTTATCAGTCCAGCATTCAGATGGTACCGTATGAGGCTCTGTATGGAAGGCGGTGTAGATCCTCGGTGGGTTGGTTTGAGCCGGTCGAGGCTAGATTATTGGGCACAGACTTGGTTCAAGATGCTTTGGAGAAGGTTAAGGTGATTCAAGATAGACTTCGCACAACCCAGTCCAGACTAAAGGTGTTTAACGGGTGGGCCGGGCCGGGCCGGGCCTATATTTTTGCGACCCGTACGGGTTACGGTCCGGGCCGGTTACGGGTTGGGTCTTAACGAGTTTAACGGGTTCGGGTTCATCCGGGTAAAAATTGAACCATAAGGGTTACGGGTTGAGGGGGTCGGGCCGGGCCGGGTTTAGTATAATTTTAATTTTTTTTTTGGATTTTGTATAAATATTGTAAGTTATAGTATTAATACAAAGTACTAACATAAAGAATACAAGGAAGATGGGAAAAAATTGCACTTATAAATTGCAAGTGCTACATTTATTTTAAAATTACAAAATTAAAGTTTGCATTTAAAAAGTAAATTAACAAATAAATAGTAAACTAAATTTTCATGCATAATAAATTAATAATACTTCAAATTAATCTAACAAACCAAATCATTAAGCATAAATACGTCTAATAATTTAAAATAACACAAATTGTCTTAAAATCTTAAAATAACACATATATAGCATATTTTAAAAATAATGCGTTACCATCATATTCTATGATTTGAGCATTTATAGTTTTATACCCTAAATATATAAACTATATGTTAAATTCCAACAATTTTAAATTATGTTAATTAGTATACAATAATTGGTATATTCATGGTATATTTAAAGTATATTCATAGTATATTTACTGTATATTTAGGGTATATTCATGTTATATTCACGTTCCGGGCCGGTCCGGTCCGGGCCGGTTAACCAGTTTAACGGCACTGTTCATATAACGGGTTTTACCAAGCCGGGTAACCCGTTTCAAAAATTTAAACCGTCCAAACCCACCCCAACCCCCTACCCAGCCCAGCCCAGCCACCCCTTACCGGTCGGTCCGGGCCGGTTCCGGGTTCTACCGGTCTGGGCAGGTCCGAAACCGGGCTGACCCGGCCCGTTTAACACCCTTAGTCCAGACAGAAGAGTTATGCGGACTGGAAGGTTCGCGATGTTTCATTTATGGTGGGAGAGCGGGTCTTGCTTCGGGTTTCGCCTATGAAGGGAGTTATGAGATTTGGAAAGAGAGGCACGTTGATGTTGATACCCAATTTTTCCCCAAAATATTTTTAAAATTGAATATATACCTTCAAAATCATGCATCAATAGCAATTGGTATTTTTCCATAATTTTCCTATATTTTTATTAATTTACCCAGCATTTTATTTCCAATAAATAATTACAGAATTGCATCACAATCGATTTCAAAAGCATCTCTCGAATTAATTTATTATTTATGGTCCTATTTAGACCAAATTATTTCATAATTAGCCAAATTGACATCTTTTGGCTATAATTGCAATAACTTTGCAATTATGGCCCAATCATATGATTTTATACTATTTTTGATCGGAACTTAAGCATTTGTATTTTTAAATACCAAGTAATCATTTTAAACTATTTTCTATGCATGAAATTCATTTTTGTACAATTATCAGCTATTTTTATAAATTGTTTTATTTAATTTAATTGGGTATTTAACTAATAGCCTATTGCATTTCAATTCTAGCCTAAATTAAACCAGCCCCAAACCTAATTACACTAGCCCAAAGACCCAGGCCCAAACCTAAATCCTACCCGACCCAATTTCGCCCAAATCCTGGCCGTTGATCATTTTGGATCAACGGTCCAGGTTAATTCCTTCCATAATTAACCTAATAGACTACCCCCCCCAAACCCTCATTTCCTCTCTTTCACTCCGCCGTTACACTCTCCCATTCTCTCTCAAGCTCTCTGCACAACCATGGCTCCTACTCGCCGGTCGTTGGCTCGCCGATATCTATGGTGGTTCCACCACCACCCCTAGCCTCCATGGCTCCCCCACCATGTCGGATTAGTGCACCTAAGGGTCCTCATAGGGACCAGCGGCTGTTCCCAATTCCCACCTATGGTCTGATTCGGTGGCCGTTCTCAAGACACGTAACGTTCCGAGTAAGGTCTTTCTATTTTCGGCAGACCTAGGGTTATCTAAGAACGGTCTCATTCCTTGTCTCTGGGTTAATTCTTTCTGATAACCTTAACTCATCGCTTGACTCTTCAAGATCCACCATAGATTTGAGTATATTTTTGAGTTATTTGCATTTCCATGATAATCTCTCCGATTTTTTTTCAAAATAGTCTTCAAAACTAGGGTTTCATTAAACCCTTTTTTAAACGCATTATTTGTATTAATCTATGGTACTTAATATGAAACGGTTTTATTTAACTTTTTTTCTTTTTCTGGTTAACTTGTTAAGAACCCTATAATTTTGGTTTCAATCTGAGGTTCTGAGAATGTCTTTGCTTATTTGCTCGTCTGATTTGTGCGTATGTCTGTTTCTTCATGCATATGTTCTGAGTCCCTGTGATTTTCACCCCCTTATGCTCATTAGGGTTTCTGATTTAGCTTCTCCCGACCTATATGTATGTTTACTTTGTCCTATTGACAGAAATTTGTGGTAATTTCCTCTAATCAGTACTATTTCTAATTGAATCCCTAATTTCTGTGATTGATACCTTTACTGATTTCCTATGGTAATATCTTTACTGATTGTCCGACTTTGGTTTACTCTTTCCTTATTTGTACCCGACTTTCCTACCGTTGGTAAAATTACTCCCTTAATTAGGGAGACTTGCTGATTTTCGTTCTTAATTGGTTCTGTAGTTCTATAATTGCTGACACCATTGATTCTTGCCTTTATTTACCTAGCTTTCAAAACTATTATATTATAACCTCTTCTCTTTTCATACACACACGAACACATTGGTTCAAAAACTCTCTCTACACTCAAAAGGCTTTATCTGCTTTCTTTCTTCGTTACTTGCTACTATCTTGAATTAGCGGCTGCAAGCCAGGCTAATTCCTGTTGCTTCAATGTTCTTTTCATGTGTGTTTACTATCTCTATACTTGTAGTTTACTGATTTCAATTCAAGTCCAAAACAATATGTTTCCTTTTACTGCTTAGTCATTATGTTCCTGATTTGTTTTACTATGGTTTGCTGTTCTAAATCAGTAATTAATCTCTTTTGCTTCATCTAATTACGCTAGCCATGTCTTACCTCTTTAGGGTCGCATGCTCTCATGAACCAGTAACTTGACTTACTTTGTTTAATGCCTGTATACTGTTGACTAGTTCTAGTATGCACCTATTGGGCTAGTGTCCCAAGTTGTCTTAATATTATGCTCAGCCATAAAATCCTATGCTCTACTATCTCTCAACCCCCATTGAATCTCCCTAAAGCATCTCTGGTTCTGTATCTGTGTTCTAATTAACACTCCTGAATCTCTGTCTTACTGCCTGCACCAAGTGCAAAGGACTTCTGCCTGTTATGTGTTCACCATACATGCTCTATTTGTCCCTAACCCCCAATTGACCCTGTGTGAAGGTTTGTTCTCTGAGTGTTGCTGAATTTGTTTGACTGACCTGCTGTTTGTTTAATTACACAACTGCTTTCAAAAGCTGTTTTACTAGACAACTCTCTTATTTACAAAACTATTTCAACTAAGTCTCTTATTTACACTGCTTTCCTGCTAAAACCTTTTCAAAACTATGTCAAGCATTCTCACTCTACTCTTAGAACACTAAGTTCTGCCCCTTTTGTGTGAGCCTTGCCTTGGGACCCTTGAGCTCCCTCTGAACTTGGACACAAAGCTGGCCTTTCCACACTGCACTTACTCTGTCTTGGCTATGAAATCTGGGTGTGAGCACTGCCCGGGATCCCTTGAGGTCCTTAGGGAACTCTGACACACCCAGATCTGTATGAAAGGCTGTGAACTAATGGCATTTGAGGCATTCTGGAGATTTTGGGCCTATCAGTAGGCTCCCTATAGCATAACTTCTTTTTTATTCTTTTTTATTTTAGTTGTGTAATTTATGCAAATGGTTTGTAATAACTATTGTAAACAACACTGGGGATGGATAGTGGAAAGGGAAGGGGTGACTATGCATGCTTTAGCTATTAAAAGGGTAGAAAATATGTTATTGGGTTTATATTCCTACTTGCGCAATAGAAACCATGCTTAGGACTCATTTCATGTATTAGAGATCATGTTCCCTAGGACTTCTTACACTTATTATTTTTTTCAGCATGTTCATTTCGCTATCATATCACTTAGAAAATTCTGTGTTAAATGTGTTAATAACCGGTGTTTTCTGCGATCATGTTCCTACTGCCATACGCACTTAGAAATCCTGTTTTAAGGCTAAACAACACTAACAAGCATATCATCCCTGTATATTCTGGAAATCATGTTCAAACGTTGTAATATTTTTTTGCATATAGAAGTCCTGCTTAGGATTCTGCATCTCTGCACATTAGATAACATGTCTTTAAGGTTTTATATTCGCTTACGCACGCTTAGGCCAACTATGCATGCACAAAAAGGGGATAAAACAATTTTACTCAGTTCTTGCAATTAACTGGTGATAATTATATGTGCTGAACACCTAGAATAGCATGTTTAAACAACCTGTTTCCAATTAGTTTTTCCTTACTTCTGAGGATTGGCATACTATCTCACACCTAAGCAAGCCTTAGGCAACCAAGCTGTTAAAATCGGAAATCTGCCTTCTTATGTATGCTGCTTGATTCTCAACAGTAGGCAAACTGATTAAGCCTTTCTGAATAATACAACAAACCGGCTATCTGCTTACCTTCTAAAAAACACCTAGATGACATGCCTTAAGAATCTGAATACTGCCCTTAACTATGCTTGAGTCGTGCTGCTTATGTGTTTGTTTGAGGAGGAAACTCTAAGCCTTTTAATTGCTCCCATTTTGTGTGAAAGTCCTAAATGTTTTTGACTGTCACCTTAGAATTTTTGCCTTTTTAAACCTTAAGGGTACGTCTAGAACCACCTATAGGTAGAGGTCCTAACTCCCTCCAGGACCATTAAGAAGGGACGGGTAGCAGCACGCGATAGGAATCCGTGACCAACACTCGCTTTGCATGACCAATAAGGGGACGGGAAGGGTAGACATGGGCATGATGACTGGTACGCCAATGCCACGCGTAGCCCCTTTCTAAGGAGTGATTACCGGGCATTGTACTGATGTGATCCTATAGGCTAACCAACCTAGGGCACCCCTTTACATTCGCAAATATGCTTAGATTATACTTCTTTTTCTAATTTTTCATTAACTGTTTTTTTCTTTTTTAACATCTGTGTACTTGAACTTAAATCCCCTACTATTTGAGCCATACTTGTTTATTTGCTAATTGTAAAAATCCACAAAGAACTGTCTGGCCGGGAACCACACTAGTGGATCTTGAGGGGTGTCTAACACCTTCCCCTTATGATAATTTCAAGCCCTTACCCTGTCTTTGGTTACCAAACTGTAACGACCCGGCCGATCGTTTTTGGAATTTATGCCCTGATCCCCCATTTACCGCTTCCCTTAACTTCATTTCTGCTATTTTGGTATGCCGGGACGTTCGGTGTTAGGGTTCGGAGTGTTTTGGGACACTTAGTCCCTAAATGAGAGCTTAAGTGTTGAAAGATGGTTCGTAATCGGAACAGTGTGAAGAAGACCTCGGAATGGAAATCCGATGGTTCCGTTAGCTCCGTTAGGTGATTTCGGGGTTGGGAGCGTGTTCGGAATGCATTTTGGAAGCTCGTAGCTCATTTAGGCTTGAAATGCCGATGTTTGAATTTTTGAAATTTTCGGTCCGATAGTGAATTTTTGATCCGAGGGTCGGAATGGAATTCCGGAAGTTTCTGTAGCACCGTCATGTCATTTGGGATGTGCGTGCAAAATTTCAGGTCAATCGGACGAGGTGTGGTTAGGTTTTTGATCGAAAGTGTGTTTCGTTGGAATTTGAAGTTCTTAGGCTTGAATCTTTGATTAATTCGTGTTTCCGGCGTTGTTTTAGGTGGTTTAAGGATTGGTACAAGTTTGAATGATGTTATGGGATATGTCCGTAGGTTTGGTTGAGGTCCCGGGGGCCTCGGGTGTGTTTCGGATGCTCATCCGAGCAATTTGAAGTTTGGAAATGTTGCAGAAAGTTGCAGGTCTGAATTCCTTCTTCGCGTTCGCGAAGAAGGCACCGCGTTCGCGTAGTAGTAGCCTATCCTCTCATCGCGTTCACGGCCACTCTCCCGCGTTCGCGTAGTGTAAGTCTGGAGAGGGGGGACCGTTCCTCTTCGCGTTCGCATAAGATCACCCGCGTCCGCGTAGCTTCACTCTTTCCTCCATTGCGTTCGCGTAAGCCTTGTCGCGTTCGCGTAGTTCTTGATCCCCTGGCCTTCGCGTTCGCGCTCCTCCCTTCGCGATCGCGAAGGGCATTTTTGGGCCCTGATATTTTCCTTCTTCGCGAACGCGTGCTTCCTATCGCGTTCGCGATGCTTTAGACTCCTGAACAGTACTTAACATTTCAAAAACGAGGTTTTGCCACTTTTATCAAAACTCAAGGTTTGGAGCTCGGATCTGGGAGCAATTTCAAGGGTTTTTCAAGGGCAATCACCGGGTAACGATTCTCTACTCTCCTATGACTAAAACCCATTAATCTAATCGCAAATTCACCCTTTAATTTCGTGTTTTTGAATGGGAAGTGGGTAAACTTCTTAGACCTAACTATGGGGTTTTGAGTGGTCATTTGACCTCTGATTTGGGAGATTTTTATATGGTTAGACTCGTGAGAGTACGAGGGTTCTGAAAACGTAAAAATTATTCGATTCCGAGACGATGGCTGGAGGGGCAATTTGGTCATTTTGCTTATTTTCGCGCCCTAGCTCTAAATTTAGTAGTGGAATCAGTTGTTTGCAATATTATTTGCGATATGTAATTGAATTGAATAGATTTGGGCCATTTGGAGTCGGATACTCGTGGCAAAGGCGTGGTTTCTATTTATTGCGCATTTACATTGGGACTACGGATGTGGGATTCCGGTAGCTCCCCCCCCTTTTTGTTTACTTTGGGACTGCGGGTTCGATTCCCGATAGATCCCCCTGCACTTTTACTTTGGGACTGCGGGTTAGATTCCCGATAGATTCCCCTGCACATTGGTGGTTGGACTACGGGACGGTATCCCGGGAGATCCTTCGGATGTACACATATGATGGACTACGGGACGGTATCCCGGGAGATCCACCGGACAGATGAGAAAAAGGGCTACAGGACGGTATCCTAGGAGACCCTCATTGTTATCATTGGTGTTGAGCTGTGTTTACACTGTGTTTATTCTGTACTCGTGTAGTTGTTATAGCCTCGTTGACTTGTCTTATCTCACTGCTGTACTTATTATATCTGTCAGATTTTTATATTGGTAAATTATTATTATTATTAATATATTTTGTCTCAGTAGGGCCCTGACCTTCCTCGTCACTACCCAACTGAGGTTAGGCTTGGCACTTACTGAGTATCGCTGTGGTGTACTCATGCCCTTCCTGCGCATGTTTTTCATGTGCAGATCATCCAGGTACCTCCACTCAAGCGCACTATCAGTGAGGCAGGAGGACTACGGAGACTTCGAGGTAGATCTGATGCGTCCGCAGACCGATGAGTCTCCCTCTTACTCTATCTTTAGTACTTAGTTTTCCTTCTTTCGGTTGCTAGAAATTCTGGAGTTTGGTACCTTTACTATACACTTCTGTAGCCTGTGTTGCCCGTGAGTTTTCGGGTTTTGGGAATTGTTTTAGACTTGTGATATTGAGTTGTACTTGCCAAG
>NW_017670351.1:504280-527434 GCF_001879085.1 Nicotiana attenuata
GGAGACGTAGCAAGAAAATAACAATTTAAGCTGGGGAAGGGAGCATGCTTCAGGGGCAACAGTTAGAAATAGAATTTCAGGAATAATAAAGCGTACATCTACAATTTAACTTCTAGCAGTAAATGAAGAGATAAGGCAACTTTCATGTTCAACTCATCTTGTTGCAGGCGTGCAACCCGATCCCATTTCTCAATATCTCGTGGTAGGCGTACCACCCGCTCCCATTTCAATATCATTCGTGGTAGGCGTACCACCCGCTCCCATTTCAATATCACTCGTGGTAGGTGTACCACCCACTCCCATTTCAATATCACTTGTGGTAGGCGTACCACCCGCTCCCATTTCATTAAATCAACAGTTCCTCCAAAAGAAAATTTACTCTAACAAACGCAACAATTAATACGAGTTCTTAAGACAACAAGTACACAAAATTTATGATTCACTAAGGAAAACAAATAATGACAAATAGCAATTAATTATGGATTATAAGGAGCAAATAGGCAATTTAACATTTAGTATGCTAAATGTCAAGGAGCAATTAAATCACATAAATATGTAGCAATTATAGCATAATTTCAAAGCATAATGTTGCGCAAGGATACATCGAGCCAATAATAACAAGTAACACGATAAAGGAAAATGCCAACATAAAGAATCTCAGTAACAGGGGAATCAGACAATTAATGCACTTGAACCGATGACAACCAGAAAATCAATAAATAGAAGTAAAGGACAACATAACTCAATTATCAGCAAAAAATCAGGAAAATCAAAGACAAGTGCACGGCATCACCCTTCGTGCTTTTACTCTCGTCCTCACCAAGCAATTAGAATAACAAAATGTGCACGGCATCACCCTTCGTGCTTTTACTCTCTTTCCTCACATATAATCAATAGAATTGGCACGGAATGGTACATCGTGCGGCACGGCATCACCCTTCGTGCTTTACACTCTTTCCTCACAATAGCAAACAATGCACGGCATCACCCTTCGTGCTTTACACTCTTTCCTCACAATAACAAACAATGCACGGCATCACCCTTCGTGCTTTACACTCTTTCCTCACAATAAACAAACAATGCACGGCATCACCCTTCGTGCTTTACACTCTTCCTCACCCAAACAACAATCACAAACAAGGGCAAGGGAATAAACAAAATAGTAATAGAAATCCCGGCAAGGGAACACAATAAAACAATTAAATCCCGGCAAGGGTACAACATCAATAATCTCAACGTCCCGGCAAGGAAAAATATTCAATAATCAACAACGTCCCGGCAAGGGAATAGATCCATAACTCTTTCTCTTTCTTTCACTTTCATCACATAGTTCACATTATCATTCGGGCCAATGCTCCAAAGATTTACTTATCTCATATACCTTCACAATTTGTATTTCAACTCGAGCCAACGCTCCACGAAGTTTAAAGATCACAATTCCTTTCACAAGCTCTTTACAACATATAGAAGTCATCAATTAAGCATGGAAGGTATAACAAAATCCAAACTATTTGCAAAATAAGGACTCACGGTCATGCTAGACACCAATGTATAGATATTCGTCACCATGCCTATACATCGTACTCGACAATCAACAAGTAGCAAATAAGACTCAACTCCTATTCCCTCAAGTTAGGGTTAGACCAAACACTTACCTCGATGCCTTGAATTCTACTCAAGTCTCAATTATGGCTTTACCCCGTGATTCCACCTCCAATCCGCTCGAATCTAGCCACAAATTACTTAATTACTTTAATAAACATTAAATGAATCAATTTGAATGTATAAAAATGAATTTTCCAAAGTTTTTCCCAAAAATTCCAAAATCGCCCCTGGGCCCACGTGGTCAAAGCCCGAGGTTCGAACCAAAACCCGGTTACACATTCCTCCACGAACTCAAATATGTAATTTATTTTGAAATCGGACCTCAAATTGAGGTCCAAATCCCCAATTTTTAGAAAACCTAGGTTCTACCCAAAAACCCCAATTTCACCCATGAAAATCATTGATTTTAAGTGGAAATCATGTTAAAAGATGTTAAGAATTGAAGGAAGTTAGTTAAAAATGACTTACAATTGATTTGGAGAAGAAGAAATCCTTGAAAAATCGCCTAAGTGTGTTTAGGTTTTGAGAGAATATGAAAAATGGGTTTAAAATCGTCTAAGTATAAAAGTTGCAGGTCTCTGATATGGGAATTGCGAACAGGGGCTCGCAATTGCGAACCAACCTCTGCAGGCTTGGGAAATGCGAAAAAAGTTTGGGAATTGCGAACCCGGAAATTGCGAAAAAAGTTTGGAAAATGCGAACAAGCCTGGGAATTGCGAAAATAGTTTGGGAATTGCGAACCTGGTAATTGCGAAGAATGTTTGGGAAATGCGAACATGCCTGGGAATTGCGAAAATAGTTTGGGAATTGCGAACTGGGAAATTACGAAGAAAGTTTGGAAAATGCGAACATGCCTGGTAATTGCGAAAAATGTATGGGAAATGCGAACATGGGAATTGCGAAGAAAGTTTGGGAAATGCGAACAATCCTGGGAATTGCGAAAAATGTTTGGGAAATGCGAAACCTGCAGGCCTGCAATTCCTTAAGTCCAAAATTTTACCCCGTGGCCTATCCAAAACTCACCCGAGCCCTCGGGGCTCCAAATCAAATATACACACAACCTCAAAAACATCCTACGGACTTATGCGTGTACTCAAATCACCAAAATAACATCATGAACATCGAATTAAACCTCAAGATCAATGAAATTTCTCAAAACTTCTTTAAACATCAAATTTGCTTTTAAGGTCCGAATCACGTCAAATGGATTCCGTTTTTCACCAAATTTCACAGAAACCACTTAAATCACATATAAGACCTGTACCGGCGCCGGAACCAAAATACGAGCCCGATACCATCAGGTTCTAATCAAATTTCATTTCAAAACCTTATAAACAATTTCAGAAAGCAATTTATTTCTCGGGCTTGGGACCTCGGAATTCGATTCCGGGCATACGCCCAAGTCCCATATTTTCCTACGGACCTTCCGGGACCGTCAAATCACGGGTCCGGGTCCGTTTACCCAAAACGTTGACCAAGGTCAAATTAATTCATTTTATATTCAAAACTTATCATTTTTCTCACAGAATTCATATTTAAGTTTTCCGGCTATGCGCCCGGACTGTGCACGCAAATCGAGGCAACCCCAAATGAGGTTTTCAAGGCCTAGGAAGCACAAAATGAGTAAGGAAATAAGTGATGACCCTTTGGGTCGTCACAAGTATATATTCCCTCAATCATATTACCTCTTCTGGAGGTGAATTGTAATATATTCACATCAAAAGCGCGCTCATATTTACGAGCTTTATTAATATTGTCACATTCACTTCAGGAATGGATTAGTATTTATCAAAAGTTCTCATCCTTCAGGGAACGGAACATAACTATTTGAACGTGCATAATCACACCAAATTGTGTGACGGCTTAGAACCTCTTTTAAGATATTGCTACTTTAGGAGCAAATCGAGGCATGCAAGTAATATAGATAAAATTTTTCTAACTCATCTTCAATTGTAACCATAGAAAGCCTAAATTATCACTTCTGGTGGTTATAGGCATATACCACTTCTGCTGGTTAACAAAATTTAGTTTCAATGAGATATACAAAACATAACCACTTTTGGTGGTTATATATTTCTTGCAAACTCTGCTGCAGTTTAAGTGGATCTAAGAATGTTACCCACTTTATAATCATTTACTAAGATAATTAGGATGAAGAAAATAAATACCAAAATAGGTACTGTATACGTAGCGTATAACCAAGCAAGCGATGATAAAGATATTAAACCAAATATAAGCAAAAGACTCAAGTTACTTTACGCAAATTTGGCCACTCCAGACGTAAGTGATATCCACATCTCTACCGCCAAGAACAAAAGCTCGCCACCGCAAGGATATAATCTGCCTTATGATGCTCGGAATGAACAAGATCTTACCACGGATGTAAGAGCGTCGCCTTACATCGGAGATGAACACTGAAATAGAAATTAAATTCGAAGTAAGTGCTCAAAATGGCAGAGTCTCGTGCTGATAACGTGTTATAAAATAAAGACTTTAAAGTAAATAAATCGAAGACAAGTATAGAGAGAGAGATTCATGTATTATTCAACTTCAAATTCATGTACATAATGAACTGAAATCTCCTCTATTTATAGAAGAAAGGAAGCTGCTGTGTAAGCTGTTACTGCAAGCTGCTGTGTGAGCTGCTTGTAAGTTGCTTGTAAGCTGCTATTGCAAGCTGCTGTGTAAGCTTCTTGTAAGTTGCTTGTAAGCTGCTACTGTACCAGATATAGATAATCTTCTACCGGGGATAATATTTATCCATAACGGAGTACCGAAACGATAAGCTTCTTCAGGAGGCTTATTTCCGATAGAGTACTAAATAGATAAACATATTTACGGCGGAGTCCCATATGGATAAGCTATTTCAGGAAGCTTATTTACAACGAAGTACTAAATGAACATCCATAGTATAATATATATTTATAACAATTGGACTTTTTTATTAAAATGGGTGAGTTTTAATATAATTTATAGGTAATAAACGTGGCAATCGTAGAGGGTGCCACGTGGCTATTGTTAAGATTCAAATTTTCAGGGATTGTTCCATTAGTTTGACCCTTTGAGGGATACTTTTATTAAGAGTATTTATAGAATAAAGAGAAATTTTCATAAAGCACTATCTTTTAGTAGTAATTAGCCATTTATAGATACCATTTGCTATATTACGGATTATAGATACCTTTTCTGTGGTTATAAGATGTATTCGATGTATTTAAGCTATTGTATTCATGAATATAGTAGCAAAAATAGGCGTGAATCAGGGAAATCCAGCTAATCAGTTGTTGTATTCGAGTGTATTCGACTGTATTCATGGAGTGAAACATGGGATTACAGCTGGACAGATTATTGTATTCGACTGTATTCACGGCGTGAAATAGGGGATTACACTGTTTTTAAAACGCAAAGTGAATCAATTAACATAATAGACTCCTTATATAACTCAACAAACTCAATTATAATACACAAATTTTGTATTTTCAGTTATAAAAAAGATTCTCAACCGAAAAATACCCCAAAAACATAGCAATCTTCAGAGAAATTATATAATACATCTGAATACATAAATTATATTAATTAAAAAAAACATATGAATACAATCATGGCATATAGCGAGACAATGAATATAATGAAATACATAGAATACAGCGGGATACATTGAAATACAATAAAAAAAAAGACAGTGAATACAATGAAATACATGGAATAGAACGAGATACATTAAATTACAATGAAAAAAAAGACAATGAATACATGAAAATACATTGAAATATATTAACAGAAAATCAAATTGCTCAGCCCCAAACTCCGTCGTCTTTGTTCAAGAACAAACCCTAATTTCCGGCGAATCCGCCGTAGCAACGTTTGAAGGTACAACACGCGACACCTTTGAGATTTGAAGGTACAACACGCGACACCTTTTTTCATTACCTGCTACCCAAAAGATTCAATCTCGGCCGTCCACTGTCCGCTGTTCCGTCGCCGCTGCTCCATCGGCCACTGTATCCAAGGCCTCCGCTAAGGTGAAATCTGTCAACGTTCAAACGTTGGTTAACTCCCTTTCCCAAATCAGTTAGTTTTGGTTAGGGATTTGATTTGCTTTTAAATCGCATTTCAATATTCGGTGCAAAAATTGATCGGAATGAAAAGAAAATAGTGTAGTTGAGAGGAATTTTGAGATTGAGCATCGCGTTTTCAGAGAATGAGGGAAGAGAATGGGATGTATCAAAGTAGAGAGAAAGAAAATAGTGTAACTGAATAGCGTATTTAGTGGCTTAGGGCTAGGAGGTAACCAAAATTAAATATTTTGCTATAAACCTTAAAAGGTATCTATAGAATATAATTTTTTTAAATGGTATTTATTTAAAATAAATAAGGTATTAACCTTTGCTATAGGAGGTAAAAATTCCTATAAAAGGTTAACGGAAAGTATTTGGCCAAATAGCACGGTATAGCCAGTTTTCGGACTGGTCAATCAAAAATAGCTAGCGTTTACCAAGTCAATGAAAAATAGCCACTATTTTGCTGCAATAGAGACCGGTCCAGCATAATATACTGGAATTCAGTGCACTTGTGTATGAACTCCAGCATATTATGCTGGACCGGTATACTTTGCTGGCTCCAGTATAATATACTGGAGACTGGAGCACCGGTGCTCCAAACTCCAGTATATTATACTGGACTAGTATACTTGCTGGAACTCCAGTATATTATGCTGGAGTTCTAGTGTACTTATGCTGGAACTCCATCATATTATGCTGGAGTTCCAGCATACTTATTCTGGAACTCCAGTATAATATGCTGGAGTTCAAGTATACTTATGCTGGAACTCCAGCATAATATACTGGAGTATTTTCCGGGTTTTGAACAGTGTTTTCGTTCAAATTTATCTTTATATAAAAAGTGGCTAAATTTCGATTACTTTTGAAATTGGGCTATTTTTAAACGACCAGTTGAAAGTGGCTATTTTTGAATTTCTCCCAAAGTATTTATGACCCTTGGCCCTTTTACGTAGTTAAAGACAATATAAGAATTGCTTAATTTAAGAGTTCTTTTGTTTTGTCAATTTATCTTGATTAGTTACTCTTATACGTGGAGTCGTGGACTGCATAACTTCGGATAATAACAAATAAGACAAATTAAAGCAATTGCTGTATTAAGTTAGACAGTGATTACTAAACACACATACATCCAATTAGATATTGTATTACTCATTTCGTTATAAAGTTTACAATTATGTTAGCTAATATCGATTATGCAGAAATATTGGTATTACTTTATCCCACATCTATATTAGGTGTAAGATAATAATACCATGATTAGCTATTCTTGTATAATATCTAAGATTAAAATTGAAAATAAAAACTTATCCAAGTTTAATGAATTTCACTCTAAACACATGGTTTGGATTATATACCATATATTCCTTATTTAATTCAATGAATCGAATTATTAATTTCAGTATTATAATTCTAAATGCTATACTTATTAAAGATGAACTAAAAGTGCGTTGTTATGGTGATGTTAATTTATTTTGGTTTAATGTTTTCGTTAGCATGGCCTTATCACCGTTCACATTACTGCTTATTTTTTATTTAGACCCCGTTTGGATTGGCTTTAAAATGTGGGTTTTCAGCAGAAATAGCTTTTAAACCAAGAAAACAATAAATTGGGTTGCCTAACTTATTGCTTTTGGCTTGTTTTAAACAGTTTTTAACTTATTTTAAGCAGCTTTTGACTTTACCAAACACTGCAAAAAGTTAAAAAGGGCTTAAAAGTTGATTTGACTAGCTTAAAAATCAATCCAAACACCTTTTTAATCATTTAGTATATGTAGTCTACTATTACGACTACTTTGGATTCACGCCGAATATACCAGCTAAGAAAAGAATTTCCTCTCAAGAACTTTCTATTACAGAATTCGAAGTCGACTCTTCTAATTAAGGATAGAGGGACTAGGGATGGCAATGGGGCGGTGCGGGGCAGGTTTGGCAAAACCCACATAAATTTTAATCCGCCCCGCCCCGCTTAAAAAGAAAGAATTGACTAAGTGGAGTTGCAATTCTCTGAACGACTTTACTTGCAGTGAATGTGAATTGATTACAAAACAATCTTTTATTAGTTTTGTTTAACAAAGTTTGATCTCTTCAAAGGAAGTTTATAAAAATATTGCTTATTTCCTTGCAATGCTTCAGTTATCCAACCTAGAATGTGTCGAAATAAAAGAAAAATTCCTTTCTTTTTTTAATAGAATAATGTTCTAAGTATCAGTAAAAATAGAAATTGCAACGAGAAGAATAATAGAAAAGGGAATTCACGAGACAAAATTGGTAATTGGAAAACTTCCAAAATAAATGGGTTACTATCATCTCCTATTACTAATACGATACTTTGACTTATGTAATATCGTTTTGGTGAAACTTATGCAAATTGGTTAATTATAAATCAAAATTGTATTCGTGCTAGTGAAGAAGAATGTGAAATTATAGTTGAAATGATTGCTTTGTTTCAAAAAAAATAAAATTCAAGTTGCCCCGCATTAAACCCGCAACCCGCCCCGCCCCGCCCCGCTTTAAAAATTTTAAAAATTATTTAACCCGCACCGCACCCGCATAAAAGTAAACTCGCCCCGCCCCGCATCAAACAAAACCTGTCCCGCCTCATTGCCATGCCTAATAGGACCAACCATCTCAGCACATTCTTAATAGTAATGCCCACTTAATTGCCATTGGATGAAAATCATCCAAGAGAAAGAAAGTATCAAAGGCTTTCTAATTGGAGCATTTTTGGTTGAATAATGGACACGAGTCATTATAAAAGTCATTTATTTTTGTTCACCAATAAGCAAAACGACAGGAGGCGTGGGTGCATTGAATTGGAGAGTGAAAAGTGAAGAAGCAAACATTAAATGAGTGGAGATGCTTTAATGTGCTCTTTCACATTTGACATTTGTTCTTTATTTCTTTTTTCTTTTTATTTTCTGGAAGTGAAAATAGGAAATACCATTTCTTCTGTTTCAATTGATGTGATAATTTTCTTTATTATTTTTTCTAGAAAAATTATATTTTTATATTTTAGAAAAAATAATAATTTTTTTACTTTTATGCAATGATTAACAATCACACAAAATATATATGCCTTATTTTACACCACAAGTTCAAAAGTTTTTTCTATTTTCTTAAACTCCGTGCCCAGTCAAATAAGTTTATATAAATTGAAACTGAGAGAATATTTAATACTTTATATTTAATAAGAAGTTTTATAGTCACAAAATATTATGATATGTTCAATTCTATAAATTTTAAAAGTTTTATAGCCATGAAATTGCTATGTCATATTTAAAATGACAAGTTTCAATTTTTTTTTTAAAACTTTATATCAATTCAAACTATGTCACATAAATAAGAAGGGATAGATTTTTATTTTTTATTTTTTCTGGATATATGTTTTTTCCTTAAATTCTCAACTTCTTCTCCACTCAACTCACTTTTGTTGAGCTTTCAGAAGTCCTGAACTGAAAATAGAAAATAATATATAAAAATATAAAAAAGGAAAGTCACTTCAATGAATTATACTAATAGTATTATTTTGCAATTCAGAAAGCAACCCCATTTCTTCTATTCTTGATTCTTTGTGCTAACTCTCTATTCTTTTAAGTCAATAAGCAGATATCAACAGTGAAGAAGATTACAAGTTCTTGAAAAGAACAGGATTAGGTAGTAGCTATTTCATCTTCTACCTTTACCATCTGATTTATTTTTATTTGTTTGCTACATATTGAGGTAATAATTATTTGAAATATAGAAGACAAAAAGGATTATATTTCAAAGAGGGGTTGTTGTGAATTACCTCAGATCCAGGGTACTGAAGTTTTATTAGAAAAAGGGTACCTGCTTTTTCAGTGCTTTCATGTGATTCTTGGTAATTGGCTTTGCTTTTCATAGGTTAATTCACATGACCCTTTCCTTGTTACCTGTCTTTCTTGTCATTTAAGACTAAGGATTTATGTAAAGTTTGGATTTTTATCTTATTACCTATATTAATTGAGTGGATGTAAGGATCTCTAGTGAATATTGTTATGTTCTGAGTATATATAGTTGAAGAAGAAGTTAGATTTTGCACCCAAAAAAAAGGGGGGGTTCTTGCTGTTTCTTTTTTGCTAAACAGAACTGATTACCAATTTCTGTCAAGCATCTTGATTAATGGGGCGCCGCGCAATGTAAAAGAATGGTCTTTTACTAGTTGATTTAATTAGGCATGGAAAATGGTATGCTGAAGCTCATGATAAGACTATTACTGATTCTAAAGAGAGGTGATGAATTAGTTTAACAATGAAAGGCAGTTTAGTTTTAGAGGGGGTGGTCAACTTTTACTGCTTTCAATATAGTGATTTCGATGGAGGAGATGTATCGGGCGGTTGCAGTGCCATTTATATTTGGTAATTTGATCTGTCATAACCCAAGCTTAGGAAGTTATATGGATTTTACTAGGCTAAAGTCGATGGATGATACGGCGAGCTTGTATTCTAATTCTGAGACTAAAACTTTGGCAGACTCAGTTTCTGGTGGCAATGATGATTGCAGCTCTGCTGATTCAGAGAGCGACCTTAGTATTACAGTATCATCTGTGCCTGAAGAGAGCCGGAGTGAAGGGACTATGTCGCTTGATGTGATTTCTGAAAATGAAAGCAGCTGGATTGCTGGTGATGATGATTCCTTCTCATTGGAAGGTGATCAGATTCTTGATAGTTCGTGTTCCTTGTCAGTGGTGAGCGATTGTAGTAGTATATGTGCTGATGATTTTATAGGTTTTGAGATAGCGTCTGATATAGAAGGTCAGGATTTCGTAGATTCTCAGAAAATCATCAGCCATGTCGAACTTATTGCTAAGACTGAGGTTCTAGTTGAGTCAGATGTTGAGGATACTGTGACTAGACCCGTGGAAGCTTCCAATGGACATGAGGAGCAGATCATAAAATCATCTGAAGTTGTAGTTCAGCTACCCCTAGATAAAGGCTTGAGTGCAACAGTCAGCCGAAGTGTTTTTGAAGTGGACTACATACCCCTATGGGGATATACATCCATCTGTGGAAGGAGACCAGAAATGGAAGATGCATTTGCAACTGTTCCTAGATTCTTGAAAATTCCTCTACAGATGCTAATTGGTGATCGCGCGTTTGATGGACAGCCTAGACGCTTAAGTCATTTGACGACTCATTTCTTTGGAGTTTATGATGGCCATGGTGGTTCTCAGGTCTCTGTCTCTCTCTTCTCTCTTTCTCACTTAGGTTTGCACAACTCTTCTTGTTAACTAAATATGAACAATAAATTTGATTCTCTTTTTTTCTTTTCAGGTGGCAAATTACTGCCGAGACCGGATGCATGCTGTATTGATTGAGGAGTTGGAAACTATTATGACAAATCTCAGTGATGAAAGTATTAGGCAAAGTTGCCAAGAGCACTGGAGAAAAGCATTTACCAACTGTTTTCTTAAAGTTGATGCTGAGATTGGAGGGGGAGATAGTCATGAGCCTGTTGCCCCAGAAACTGTAGGCTCCACAGCGGTTGTTGCCGTTGTTTGTTCATCTCACATTATAGTGTCAAACTGTGGTGATTCAAGGGCTGTTCTGTGTCGTGGGAAGGAACCCTTGGCATTGTCAGTGGATCACAAAGTAAGCAAAATTTTAGACTATATTTACTTGCATAGAAATTAATCTCCTATGTACCATTTTCAAGTCCATTCTCTTTGTCAGCCAAACCGAGAAGATGAATATGAAAGGATTGAAGCAGCTGGAGGCAAGGTGATACAGTGGAATGGCCATCGTGTTTTTGGTGTTCTTGCAATGTCTAGGTCCATCGGTATGTTTTCTCCTAGCTAACCTTTTTCTAGCATTTGCAAGATACTCTAATCACCAGCTGAATCTTCTGTATTTTGACCATACTAGTATGAACTATGGAGTATGAGCTATTAAGCTTTAAATCTTTACCATTACTTGGTGCCTTTATTGCGTTACGTTATGCGCTTCCAATAGATTGTACTGGAGCACAGTTCATTCTTAAAAGAGAAGCTAATTCAAGATTCCATGATTGGTGATACAACCAATATACTCTAGCTTCTATTATGTAGTAGTGCATATTGTATGGCTCTGCCTCTTCCATTTGGTCTAAGATGTTTGAATTATAAAATATATTGCCACCTATGCTTAGACGCCAAAGCTTTCAGGAATTAGAGTTGCTCCGACATAGCAGCTTAAGTGCCATACCCCTGTCGACACGACACTAGTATGAGTACGTGTATGAGATCCGTACTGGATATGGTCAAACAATTTTGGGTACTTTGACCACGACAGATGGGAAAATTCAAGACGAGATACAATTTGATTCCTAAAATCAGAACCAAATATAGGGTAAATTTGAAGAAAATAGCATACCTTATCTAGGAAATCAATTATTTACTTATTCACAACTTGAAAATAAAAAAGAAATTTACACTTTACAAGCTATACATAAGTATTCCACAAAATTTCTTACAATTTAGAGATATTTTTATATTTTTATTTTTTTGAATTATTTTTAGCCGGATTCCCGTACCCGTATTCGTACTAGGATCCGTATCCCCGAATCATAGAATTTACATCTCGAAGGACCCGACCTCTAGATCCGCACCCGTGTCGGACACCCGTGTCTGAGCAACTTAGATTAGAATTCTCATTAGAAAGGTACACTAAGTGAGCTGCAGGATTGCATAAAGACATTTCTTCTGAACATTCTTGTATGTGTAAGTTGATATGAGAAGTAACCTGTGGCCAGTAGCATCATGTTATCCAGCTTTTAGCTATTTTCTTATTATGTATTTTCTTGGGATGTTTATCACTTGGACAGATTTGATCTAGAGTAAATTTTGACATTCTAGAAGTCCTAATTTTTGTTGGTAAATAGATCTTTTTCTTTCTTTCAATCCAGTTATTATTGATTGCAGGAGATAGATACTTGAAGCCTTGGATTATTCCTGATCCAGAAGTAACGTTCATACCTCGATCCAAGGATGACGAATGCCTTATTCTAGCGAGTGATGGTTTATGGGATGTCATGACAAATGAAGAAGTTTGTGATATGGCTCGTAAACGCATACTTATGTGGCATAAAAAGAACGGTGTAACGCTCCCCATGGAAAGGGGCGAAGGAATTGATCCAGCAGCACAGGCTGCAGCAGAGTGCTTGTCGAATCGAGCTCTTCAAAAGGGCAGCAAGGACAACATAACTGTGATTGTGGTGGACTTGAAAGCCCAAAGAAAGTTTAAGAGCAAAACCTAACATAACTAGCCTCTCAATCTGCTGTTTCATTTATTATAGATTTGCAGTATAAACTAAATATGGTTCAAAATGTAGTCAAGCCCTTACATTTTTCACCTGGGAATCTGGGATAATTGACTTTTATTGGAATAGGTTTCTGTATGTATTTTAGTACATGCTCCATTCTGTATGTAATTTTCTTCTTTTAGTTATTTGAAATAGGAGCAACTACATTATTATAATCAAATGTAATGGTCATTATGCCTCAAAGTGTTAAAAGGCTCTATGAGGTATTTTAACCTATGTTACTTTGACATTGTAGATTCATAATAAGCAATTCAGAGTAGAGTTTTTTCTTCTAAATTTGTATTCTTTTCACCCTCAACTTTGTCTGGAAATTTTAGCTACAGACCTAAACTTTGCGGAGGACTTATAGATGTGTAGTTGAAAATTCGGGACAAGTTGAGGGTATTTATGTGTTATGCTATAGTTGAATATGCAAAAATTGCACCTAAGCGTGTGGCTTGGTAATTGTATTGTGTAGTTGAAAATTCGGGACAAGTTGAGGGTATTTATGTGTTATGCTATAGTTGAATATGCAAAAATTACACCTAAGTGTGGGCTTGGTGATCAATACAGTCAGTGAAACTTTGGATTCAGATCTCAAGTCTTGGCGGATAGAGTTATCGAACATGTATCCGTTGAAACAATTAAGATGCACACAAGTAGTGTCATAAAAAATCAAACATGCAATAATTGTATTTATTTTCTCATTTTTATGTGAAGGAAAAGGAAAAAAGGGATTAAAACAGCACCATAGACCTAGTCAAAGTGGTAAAAATAGTTAATGGAGCAGAGATAAACATAAAAATTTGTCCACCAAATCATTTTGTAAAACTAATGATTCCAAGGTAAAAGAAATTTGGCCGTTATGGTGGTTGAAAGTGGCGGGAGGTAACTAGCGGCGTAGCCTCCTTTTCTCTTACCACCACCAACTTTTTCATTGTGTCATAAAAATGGCTTCGTCAGATGATGGCGGTAGCCACCACCGCCCTATAGTTGTGGCAGTTGATAAAGATAAGAATAGCGCCTCTGCTGTGAAATGGGCTGTTGATAATCTCCTTACAACCAATCCAAATCTTGTATTGCTCCATGTTCGAATCAAGAAGTCACCAAATCGTAGGTACCCTTTTTCTCTTATTCCCATTCCTACGGGATCAATATTTTGGTATTAAAATTGTATATATATATATATATATATATATATTATTAGGAATGGGAACTTTTGCTTTTTGTTGCACCTATAAAAAGGACAGCTCGGTCCACATAGCATTTCGACCCTGATGCAAGCATTATTTCATGGCTCAAACTTTGTGACCTCCAAGTCATACGAGATAACTTTACAGTTGCTCTAAGGCTCCCCTTCTGTTAATGTAAGTGAAATGTGGTTTTGGTTTACCACCAAAGAGTGTGGTAGAATGGATGATATCCCTCCATTTAAGGTCTCGGGTTCAAGCCCTTGAAATGCAGAAGCTCCTAATTCCCTTTTATGGGCCCTACAAAGTGCTAATTTGCATTAGTTATGCCGGTGGATTTCGGATAACAATTTCCAAATGTGGTCCATTCTTCTATATCTGAAACAGTTGAAATTTTTGGTTGTTTATTGTGACATTGTTGCTGCTTTGTAGCGGGTGGTGGGAATGAAGCTGCTCCAGATGCAAATGGAGGATCATGCGACGAAGATACTCAAAATGTCTTCACTCCTTTCAGGGCTTATTCTGCGCGTAAAAGGGTAAGTGAATTAAACATATCATGGAGGAGTTTGACTACAACTACAAAAGAAACGATAAGAAATATGGCATTTTTGAGAAATCCATAACAAAGTTAGCATTTTTACTCTTTTTCTTTTCAATCATGATGTCTTCCTTTATGTTTCTTTGAATCGACCAAAGACTTCCTTCATTCTATTTGATTTCACATTCTTTCCATAATTCCATTCCAATCCGTTCTAAATATAAGTCATTCTACATTATGATACTCTTTACCCTTTAATAATTTTCTAGTGATTTCTAAGGATACTTTTGATAGTTAAATATATTTAGCAAATATGGCAGGAAAAAAAAAGTTATATTAAACACCGCATTGTCCTCTGTTTGGTCCAGACCCCGAGCATAGCGGTAGCTTAGTGCACCGGGCTGCCCACAAACACACAAAGTCTATTTTCTCATTTCTGTTCCTTTTTCCCCCTAAACCTCTTGTACCATTAAAGTAATTTATTAATTACCTACAGTAGCGTCGTTTTTCAATGTTTAGGTGAAACGGGCTTGCACCATTTTAGAATTTTACTAAATCATACTTTACTCAAATGATTGCAGGTAGTAGTGAAAGAGATCGCCCTTGAGGATACTGAAGTGTCCAAAGGACTTGTTGACTACATCAACGGTCACTGTGTTACCAACATTGTTCTTGGTGCATCATCTAGGAGCGCTTTTGGCAGGTTATTATCTCTCAGTTTCTCTGTTGCTTATGCTGCATTGTGGAGGAAAACAAATTAAACTTGGCTTATAACCTTTTTCTGCAGGAAATATTGGACTCCTGATGTCCCAACAATCATAAATAAGGCTGCACCAGAATTTTGTACTGTCTACGTAGTTTCAAAAGGCAGGCAACAATCTGTCCGACCAGCAGCAAAACCTCTAACTTCCTCTGCGCCAGCAAGGCAACATTCCTCATCAGCATGGACACCGTCTAGATTAAGTAACTCTGAATCAGAAGACATATCCAGGTACAAAATATAAGCAACTGATGATATAAAACTAACCAACTTTCCCTTTCGTTTTGTTGGCTTGAAAAAGCTAACAACTTTCGCATTGCAGTGCTTATAGCCCATAGAGAATGATTATGGTTACTTCTTCCTTTGTTGTGTCTCCATCTTATTTGGAGCTAAAGTTTTAACTGTTGAACTAAGAAATAATAGGTGAAGGAGCAATTATGCTTCCTTATGCTCTAAGCAAACGTGTGAATTCTTTATGTTCTAGCTAATTTTAATGAATAAATGGTACAAAATAGGTTGTCATTTGCAAGGGCAGAGCCAAAGATTATAGAATCTGAGAAGACCAGGCCTGAAAAAGGACCATCTAATGTAGTGATGGATCATCTTCATGCTCCCTCTGGAGGGCCGATGAATTCATGTAGCCGAACTTCTCTATCAGATGGTAGTGATCTCTTTGCTCGTATTAACCATAGATCAGTTGATATCTCAGCAGACAATCTTGACTTCACACAAGTTGCAATCAAAGAAACTCCAAGGAATGGAAGCTCCTCATATACAGTAAGTGCAATATAATCATAGAAGCTACATTACGATGCAAATTTGTAGCTTAATACACAATATGAGCATTTCCGTTATATAAAAAGTATAACAAATTTGCTGAATAATAACCTCTGTCTCATCATATGTGATAATGCAGTTGGAAGCTGAGATGAAAAGACTAAAACTTGAGCTAAGGCAAACTTTGGATATGTATAATGCAGCTTGCAAAGAAGCTGTCTTGGCCAACCAAGCGGTAATGTCTCGTTGTCTAATTGCATAGAACCACAAAATGAAGACCACTTAAAATAGAAAGAAAGAAGAAATTTAAAGGCCCAAGTATCTGCAAAAAACATCAAACATAGAACATGCATTGAAAAGAGACCTAGTTTTAAAGTTAAAAGATGGAAAAGAAATTATAAGGGAACTCATGTTTCTACAAATTTTACTAGCACTCACAGAATCAAATGTTCAGTTTGTGTTACTTGGATACTTAGTACATGGTTTAGATGCCTAGAATAGGCCACCGTATTTGCATGGTATATTTTAGAACCGATAATATAATTCTAGGGGCTACCGACGCCCAAAACTACATTGGTGCATTCAGCATTTTTATGGGGAGTTATTCTTCCAAGAAAATACGTAAGGTATGAATTAATCGTTATTAGTTACAATTTTATCTATATACTGAGTAAGAAATAGCATCATATTCATATCACCCTGGTGTATAAGTTTATGAACAAATTGTTAGTATGTCTCTGTTGCCAAAAAAGGCTATTGGAAACACGAGTTACAAATTTATGACATCAAATGCAAGGACCAAGGCTTTCTTCCTCTTCTTATCCTTGATTAAGTTTTCCGTGTGTTATGTGTATACTAAATTTCAGGCTGAAGAGCTTAATAAATGGAAAATGGAAGAAGCTCGTAGGTTTGAACAAGCCCGTCTTGCTGAAGAGGCGGCTCTTGCAATTGCTGAGACCGAAAAGGCTAAATGCAGAGCTGCTATTGAAGCTGCTAAGAAAGCACAAAAGATGGCTGAGATAGAAGCACAAAGAAGGAAGTATGCGGAGCTGAAGGCCAAGCTAGAGGGAGAAAAAAAGAATCGAGCAATGAATGTTCTATCTCAGAATGATCTCCGTTATAGGAAGTATACAATAGAAGAGATTGAGGCAGCAACCAAAAATTTCTCAAGTTCTCTAAAAGTTGGAGAAGGTGGATATGGACCTGTTTTTAAGGCAAAACTTGATCACACGCCTGTTGCCATTAAAGTTCTGAGTGCTGATGCTGCACAAGGGAAGAAACAGTTCCAACAAGAGGTAACTCTTGATATCTCTAATTCATCGATACACTCTTCTTTTACAATACAAATTAAGATAAAGGTCCTTCATTATTTGAGGTGAGCAACTTCATTTTTCATAAGAATTATGCGAGTTCATTGAGTCACTTCTAGAGTTAATTACCGGGGACGCAATGGTGGGAATCATGATAGAGTTAATTACCGGGGACGCAATGGTGGGAATCATGATAAATTGTGCATGTAGACAAATGCATGTATAATGATGCATTTTGGCGCATGACGTGATTGTTTTGATTAATCTATAATAGGAATGTCATACGCTAGGTGATTTCTTCCCTTTTGCCTAAGTCTTGTTGCAGAGTAATGATAAATGGACCTTGGGCCTAACTCAACCCCAAAAGTTAGCTTATGAGGTGAGGATTGCCCAAAACCATATAAAGAGACCAAGTTCTTCAAATCCCACCGATGTGGGACAACTCAACAAGTAACTGGTACATGTGCTGGTGGGAGGTAGTAGATACCTGGTGGAATATCGGGGTGTGCATGAGCTGGCGTCCGGACACTGCCTTCATAAAAATAATATGTATTACAGGAATGTTTTTGACTAATGCATAACCTGGTAGTTTTTTGTTCCATATGCTTCATTCAAAAGCTTCCTTATTATGTGCATAAGCATCTATGTGAAATCTTTTACCTGTACATTTATGAGCACGCTCTTAGAGATGTCCAAGGAATCTCTTCATTAAAAAGGTTAAGCAGTGGCTTAGTACATGTAAATTGGATGGATTTTCACTTACTAGTATAACTAGAATATTTGCGAGGTGTTGTAGCTCTTACTCACTCCTCTATGCTATATACATAGATGTCCTCTTTCCTTGGTTAAATTGTTGATTGATGTTAGTATAGTATTCAACAAGCCAACTGCTGATGCACATAAAAAAATGCGTTTTAATTTACAGGTTGAGGTCCTCAGTCTCATTAGGCATCCGAATCTGGTGCTACTATTAGGTGCATGTCCCGAGTACGGGTGTTTAGTTTATGAGTTTATGAATAATGGCAGTTTGGAAGATCGTCTTTTTCGGAAAGGTAATACCCCTTCAATTCCATGGGAAATTCGCTTCAAAATTGCTGCGGAGATTGCAACCGGGCTTCTATTCCTTCACCAAGCAAAGCCAGAACCTCTTGTTCACCGTGATCTAAAGCCAGCAAACATCCTTTTAGACAGAAATTATGTCTGCAAAATCAGTGATGTTGGGTTGGCAAGGTTAGTTCCACCATCTGTAGCTGACACTGTAACACAATATCACATGACTTCAGCTGCTGGAACTTTTTGTTATATAGATCCTGAATATCAACAAACAGGAAAGTTAGGGACTAAATCAGATGTATATTCCCTCGGCATAATGTTGCTCCAAATTATTACTGCAAGGCCACCAATGGGTTTAACTCATCATGTCGAGAGGGCCATTGAGAAAGGTACATTTGCAGATTTGTTAGATCCGACAGTGCAAAACTGGCCAGTTGAAGAGGCTCTTAAGTTTGCAAAATTGTCACTCAAGTGTGCTGAGCTGAGGATGAAAGATCGACCGGATCTTGGTTCAGTAATAGTGCCTGAGCTTAATAAGCTTAAAGAAGTTGGAATTAATAGCATGCCAGGTATCAGTAGTTAACTTGCTCCTCTGCATCTTTATTATTAGAAAATCTTGTTTGAGGAGTATAACTCATTTTCTTCAACATCAACATATTGTCCAAACGCATAATAATTACACGAGAGGTGATGAAATCTAGGTTATCAACAATTTTAGCGAATGTTGCCTTTATTTTATCCTCCTTTTTTCATACGATTGACATTCTTTTGGAACGATCTAATTTGAATAAATATACTGCCTGAAGATAGAAAAGAGGGACTAGGTGAATTGTCATCATCAACTATGGTAAAAACTTATTCGCACTGTAAATTGGTATGGCTTATGACATACCATAAATTAGTATGGGTTGTAAGCACTATGCGGGTAAATTTCTACCATCAACTATTGCCTGAAAGCTTGACTAACAGAAGAGGAATCAATAGTGGTTAAAAGAATCCATAGCACCGGAGAATTTGTGTAAATATAATTAGAACTCTTTCACTAAGTCTCCAACATAAATAATTGATAATTTCTTTATAACAGCAGCAAAAGCCGGAAAAGAGAGAAAGAAATTTAAACAATGCATTCACGAATGTTATCTGGTCGTACATACTTGAGTTGTGCTAATTTTAAAATCTTATGCTATGTTTTCTACGTAAAAATTACACGGGACGCCTTATTTGGTCACCCCCATTTAACCTATACCCATATATTTTAAAAGTTTTAATTTGTACCCACTTTTTAAACAACTTCAGCCCTCTTTCTCCTCCTCCTCCTTCTTCTTCTTCTTCGTCTTCTTCTTCTTCTTCTGCCATTGGCGCTGCTATGAAACTTCAGTTCATAGGTTACAACTTTTCTGTGATCTGATCAGCATAAGTCATTAAGATTTCAACCCCCAACTTAAGTTTGTAATTACCAGTTATATATACATAGACTACAAAATTCGAACATCAAAGATCTCTGATTTCTTTCACCATTCATATCTCTTACTATGGAAGTTCATTACTTTTTCCTTTTAATAATAACACAGAAAAGGAATCTTTTTTCCATCATCACACTAATTGAACAAGAAAAATCTAAAGCCTGAAGATGTTAGCACAAAGTTGAGTAATGACTACCATCGTAAAAATAGTCAAACTATAATGAATCCCTTCAAGCAGAAAATTCATAGACATATCTTGAGAGCATGGGTTGTGCAGCTAAAACGTGCTGAAATTCAGCAAATATAGAACAAAACTTCAGCTAAAACATGCTGAAGTTCAGCAAATAGAGAACAAAACTTCAGCTACTAGAATGCTTAAGTTCAGCACTTACAAACAAAAACTTCAGCCAACACTAAGTTTACGTGAAAAAATTCAGCTAAAACATGCTGAAGTTCAGCAATTACAAACAAAAATTTCAGCAAATAGAGAACAAAACTTCAGCTACTAGAATGCTTAAGTTCAGCAATTACAAACAAAAACTTCAGCACACTTGGTTCAGCAATTTTTGCTACTTCAGGCCCGTCTACTAGAATGCTGAAGTTTGCGTGGTTGCCTTTGCTACTTCAGGCCCGTATGCTGAACTTAAGCGAAAAAGTGGGTACGCTTGCAATTTTTTTTGTAAAGCTGGTACAAGTTAAAACGTGACCCAAAAAGTGGGTATAGATGCAAATGCCCCGTTTTCCACGTGATCCGCTATTTGTTTTGTGGGGATTTGCATCTATACCCAGTTTTTGGGTCACCTTTTAACTTATACTCGCTTTGCAAAAAAAATTATACGCATACCCACTTTTCGGGTAACTTCAGACATACGGGCCTAAAGTAGCAAAGACAATCACGCAAACTTCAGTTCATAGTGCAATGGCAAACTTCAATTCAATAAAATTACAGCATGTTTTGGCTGAAGTTTTTGTTTTGTAATCCCTTCAAGTCAGAAATCTATAGGACATATACTTTGTAGAAGTTCATGGGTTAACTTTGCTGAACTTCAGCATTCTAGGAGCTGAAGTTTGTTTTGTATTTGCTGAACTTCAGCATTCTAGGAGCTGAAGTTTTTGTTTATATTTGCTGAACTTTAGCTCGATTATTTTGTAATTGAAAACAAAAACATGTATTGTGATATAAATTTACGAGTATCTTGTGCTAATTCATTGCCTAGGCAAAAAATGCATCCACCTAAGTAGAAACAAAGGAGACGAAGTGCAAAAACGATGTTGTTTGACCAAAAAGTTTAAGCTCTTTTTATTAAACCAATTAAATAAGAAGGAATGGAGTAAATCCTAGCCAGGGATAATTTATTCTAGATCTGAGATAGAAAACGGGAATAAACAATCAAGGCTGAATGTAAAACTTGATTACAGTCGTGATTGAATTCCATAGTGTAAGAAAAAAGAAGACGGCTTCAATAATATTAAGTGATAACGAAGAATACATGAAGGAAAATAATCACCATTCTTAAATAAGATAAACCTCCATACATCATTGAAGTTGAACTACAGATAAAACTGCCAGGATCTTGGAATTCATCTCCTTTTTGGCGAAGGGCCTGGGAGGATGGAATACCTTCTCCTTTAGAGGGATATATCTATCTGTAAGAGTTCTCTCCCACCCCCTTTATGTTACTCTCTCTCATGGTATTTTACCAAACACTTTCCTTACCCAGTGGTCCTTGACCGAAGTACCTAAGTTCTTGGAATATCCTGTAGAATATTCCTCTAAAATGTCTAAGTGTTGAGCTATCCGTTTGGGACGAACTGAGTGCTCGACCTCTATCGTAGCTGAATCATTCGCCGATGTGTTGCTTCCTGTACCTGACTTCGGCTTGGTTGACTCCTGGTCGTTCTTCATTAAGTAGAATTCTTTTGATCAGATTTTGAACTATACAGTTAGTCCCTCCCCCTATCGGGGTCGTCTTTGGTGAACTCGGTGGGCGGACCCCACCCCTTTGCGAGTTGAGAAATCTGTGCATCTCAATCGAGGGGCGGACCCTTCATAGCGAGATGGCGATGTGATGCTTCGAGAGCCATACCTGACCGTTACGTCGGTTTGAAATGACGTCAATTTGTCATGCGTCATTATGGCGCACGTTCCCCATAAGTTATGTCATTTCCTGTGCCTCTTCTGCTTTGGAATTAATGTGATGTCGTTTGGTTTTCCCGCTCAAGGTTCTTGTATTCTTATAAATAGAGAAGAGAACTTCTCATTTGGGGTTGCTGCGTTTCCTATATGTTATTCGAAAAACTCCCGGCTTCTCTTTGTTCCTTCTTCAGATTCTTACGTCTCCATCTCTCTTCTTTTGACGTTTCTTGCCATTATTACTCCCCCTACCTTAGCACTTATCATCAATATAATCAACTAAAACATGGCTAGTGCACCTTCTACCTCCGATAGAGTCGCCGACACCGTTGCATCGGAAACGGATGTGCCCTCCCATGAAGAGGGGACAACCATTTGGAAAATAAAAATTTTCCCACCGTGGATGAGATAATTCCATGCTCGGGGAAAACCAGGACTGATTCCAAAAACTTACCTGACGCCGATCCTAAGCCCCTCATTTTCGTAATGGACGCTACGATGCTTGCTGTGCTTAAAGCTAAGTGGAGGATTCCTGACCATGTTGAACTCATTCCCGCGGGTAACGACGTCGTGCAGATACATCGCCCGGGGTACTGCGTGTTTTATGCGTATCCGTTTGTCATCGGTTACACACTTCCCCTTCCTTACCTGGTGGAAGACTTCTGTCGCTATTATGGGGTGTGCCCAGCTCCGCTCTATCTGTATATGTACAAACTCTTCCTCATGCTTACCAAGTACGCGGAACTGGCCGGCTGGGGGATTTCTGTTAGTCACTTGCTTCACCTCTTCGTACCCAGTTTTTATAGGGGTACTATGATACATCTTCGTCACCGCGGGGACCAAGGGCTTGGTGGTAAAGATGGACAATAAGACCAATCTCCGCTTTTGGGAGAGTTTCTTCTTTGTGAAGACGGAGCACGTGGTGTCAATCCTAATGGGTTTCCTAAGGAGTGGAATTACGCTCGTA
>NW_017670351.1:527459-559745 GCF_001879085.1 Nicotiana attenuata
ATATATATATATATATATATATATATATATATATATTTGTAAAACGACTTCTCGTTGTCCCCTTCCGGTGACTTGATCGTTCTTCTTTTTCCCTCTGTTTTGCAACCGAGAAGGCACCTCCTCCGCTAGTCACTGATATTCGCGAGTGGGTGAGTCAGGTTTTGCCCCATACGATGGGGATTCGTGAATAGTCGTCGTTCCATGAGAGATTCGGGCGTAGATCCTCTGGTGGTGATCACCTTGTTTTGCCCTTGCTCTTTGCCATTTGTTATGTATTTTCCTATTTGGTTTAAGCTTCTCTCGTTGGTAGGTCGATGGGTCATGAGGAGGGCGAGGGCTCCCATACCTGCTTTCCGTCAGTCGAGTCTCTCGATCGGACCTGCACCAATTGCGGCTGCAAGTGAGAGCGTTCTGACCACTGCTACTTTACAGACTACGGCCCCTCCCGGGCTAGGCCGTCGTAAGGTTTCTCATCAGGCGGAGGCTTTGCTTCTCGTGGTTCATTTAGTGGACGAATCGTCTCAGGATGACGTCGAAGAGGCTCCATTAAAGAGGCGAAGAGCAAGGGACGATGGGGTACCCTGGACTGAGGGGCCTTCGAGGGGCGATCCCGTGTTGGCAGTGTCCGAGCCTTCTGGTGAAGCCAATTTAGGTGAGGAAACCGTATCCCCCTCGGGCGTGGAGGTGGTTCCCGTTTCTGGCGTGGGGGAGACTACCGTCGTAGGGGGCAGAACTCGGAGGCCGTTGCAATCATTCTGAGTGGTCCATCGACTTCACAACATGCCCGTGCTCCCGCTTCGGCCAGCGAGAGGGTAAAGGGTGTAGTTGTAGATGACTATGAATCTGGTTCAGATATTGACCCCGAAGAATAAGCATGTTTGAGGCGGGATTCACTCGGGTGGAGGCGGGAATGGATGATTCCTCCCGCGTGATCGAGGTTGCTCCGGAGTGCGATTTGTTGGACGACACGGTGAACCTGGTGCCCCAATTTTCCCTTCTTTGTTCTGCTACTGAAAGCAGGGCCCTTCAGGAGATCACCTATGCTGGCCTATCACGGGGCATAGCCGGAATGTCTTTGAGGGTGAGTCTATTGCTTTCTTTGTTTTACGTCTTCTAGTCTTGCTAATTTTCTCTTTTTGTTCTCTTTTCTTTGTTCAGACTTTCATTTTGGAGACTGAAGTATCCGCCGCGAGGAGAGGTGGGCTGCCACTTTTGAGAAAATGGTTTCAAAATACCACCGATACCGTGATAAGTGCCGTGATATTTATGCACGACTCAGGGCGGGCGGCAATCCTCAGTCCCTTAGGGAGGAGTTGGAGTGGAAGGACAAGGACCTGATGCGGTCTATGGGCAAATGCAGCAAACTCAATGGGCTTCTTAGGTCTAAAGAAGAAGAGCTCGAGGTGGGCAAGAGTGTTTCAACTGAGTGTGTCGATCTTCAGGTGAAGGTGGTGGCCCTGCGGGCAGAGCTTGAGCAGAGTGACACTAGGGTCGTCGGTTTAAGTGTTGAATTGGCGGAGAAGGTGACCGAATTGGAAGGGAAGGCGACCGAGCTGGAGAGGGATGAGGGAGCTCGAGTAGCAGCCTTGGCGAGGGCTGCGGCGCTGGAAGATTCTATCCGCGTTCTCAGGTCTAAATGTGCCAGTGAGATGGAGATGGCCGCTCTGAGGGAGGCGTGGCTTGATGAGCGAATTGGCGAGCTTGAGAGAGACGTCTCGAGCATGGGTGATCAAATTAGTGCTCTCGAGGTGGAGAGGGCGCAATTGTTGGCTTCGACTCCTCCTGCGCCCGCCTCTGTTGATGTTCCTCGCCCTTTGTACGAGATGTGGGTCCATGCTAAGGCTCAGCGGGATATATATATAAGGGCTTGTTGGCAGCGGGGAATGTCTCTGAAGCCGCTTTCGAAGAGGTTCGTGTTAAAGCGCGTGAGGCCCAGCTTGCCTGCAGCTATGACCCCGCGACACCGGAGGCTGGTGGACATGATGAGGCCAAGGACGGGCTTTCCTCTAATGATGAGCATTCTGATGGAGAGGGTGACGGTGGAGACGAAGCCGCTGAACTGAGCGGGGAGAGAGATGACAGTATGGATGGGAATAATGCTGAGTGAAGCTTTTGTACTTAACTTTTTCCTCCTGTATTTAGTTAGTTGGATGGGGACCCCCTTTTAGCCCTTCGTAAGACGATATTTTCCTTTTGAATGGAACAGTTGATTTGTCCTTGATTGTATGTCTTTAGACTTTCCTTCTTTTTTCTTTTGAATTTCTTCGATCCTTTCAATGAGTTCCTGACTTTCGGTAGTTAATTCGAACGAGGTCGAATTTTGACATGCTAATTCTAGCGAGACAAAATAATTTTTTCTTGTTGATTCGAGCGAGGTCGAATTTGTTTTGTTGATTCGAGCTATGTCGAATTTTAATTTGCTAATTCAAGCGAGGTCGAATTTGACTTGCTAATTGCGAGGTCGAATTTGTTTTATTGATTCGAGCTAGGTCGAAATTATCTTGCTAATTTGAGCGAGGTCGAATTTGACATGCTAATTCGAGTGAGGTCGAATTTAGACTGTTAATTCGAGCGAGGTCGAATTTGTCTTGCTAATTCGAGCGAGGCCAAATTTGACTTGCTAATTCGAGCAAGGTCGAATTTAGACTGTAAATTCGAGCGAGGTCGAATTTTGTCTTGCTAATTCGAGCGAGGTCGAATTTTACTTGCTAATTCGAGCGAGGTCGAATTTAGACTGTTAATTCGAGCGAGGTCGAATTTGTCTTGCTAATTTGAGTGAGGTCGAATTTAGACTGTTAATTCGAGCAAGGTCGAATTTGTCTTGCTAATTTGAGCGAAGTCGAATTTAGACTTGTTAATATGAGCGGGGTCGAATTTAGACTTGTTAATTCGAGCGAGGTCCAATTTGTCTTGTGTTAGCATGATGTGTAAACTTGGTGGAGTTGCGTAAGAATTCCGTCTGTTGCTTCGCTTACTCATTTATTGGAGAATACTACATGTTGTTGTACGGTCTGTGCATACATTCGAGGAGTCCCAGTCTATCTAGTTCATCGCTTGGCCTCGAGAAGTAGTTGATAGGCCGGGCGATGAATGTCTCGCTCAAACTTCGGGGCGTCTCAATATATGTACGAGATTGAATTTTGGCTAGTTGTGTCGTCACATAGTGACTTTGGCGAGCGCGTGGGTGAGTTTCACATATTTGTGTTCTGTCTACATGTTGGAGAGATTCGTATGTTTTCCGGGCTGGTGACCCAGTCCCAGTCTATACCGGCTTTTCCTTTATGGCCTTGAGTACCAACTTGTTGGGGGGGGGGGGGTTTCGCTCGACCGTTGCTTGCAGGATGATATGACGCGGAGCATTTTCTTGGTGTGCTATTTTGATGGCGTTTGTTCCCTGTTTGCATGTTGGTGAGTATGCTCATGTTCCTGTCCCACTCTAAAAAGAAATAGCAAGTTAATATCAAACGAAATCGTTTGTAACCTTGACTTATTGGTTGACGGGTGGAAGGGAGCAACCGTGTTCCCTTCTTTGGCTATGTTTCATAGCTAATATCACTGCTTGAGCTAATATTTACCAAAATTGGATGACATCTCGTGGGTCTTTGGCTTGGTGTTTTTGCCGTCTCTGCTACTTGGGTCTGGAAAGTCCCTTCGATCTAATTGGCAATGAACTGAGAGTGCTGGCTTCAGATCCGATCTCAGCCTCGTGCTTAGTTTCGGCGTTGGTCGAATCTGAGCGCCTTGTGGGCTGATGACTTATTTCTCTCGTTAGGATTTTCGAGTTGAAGTCTCAATCCGATCCAGTCCCAAGTGCGTGAAGATACGGAAACATAGGCCGCACCACAAGCACACAGGCGAAAGGATGAAGTTACAACGGAGGGGAAGTAGAACTAGAACCGAGTTTAGATCTAGAGGAAACTAAAACTTTGGCTAGGAAATCCCCACAGACGGCGCCAAATTGTTTGACCAAAAAGTTTTAAGCTCTTCTTGTTAAACCAATTAAATAAGAAATAATGGAGTAAATCCTAGCCAGGGTAATATATTCTAGATCTGAGATAGAAAACGAGAATAAACAATCATGGCTGAACGTAAAACTTGATTACAGTCGTCATTGAATTCCATAGTGTAAGAAAAAGAAGACGGCTTCAATAATATTAAGTGATAACGAAGAATACATAAAGGAAAAGAATCACCATTCTTTAATAAGATAGACCTCCATACGTTATTGAAGTTGAACTACAGATAAAGATGCCAGGATCTTGGAATTCATCTCCCTTTTGGTGAAGGGCCTGGGAGGATAAAATACCTTCTCCTTCAGAGGGATGTATCTATCTGTATGTGTTCTCTCCCGTCCCCTTTACGTTACTCTCTCTCGTGGTATTTATACCAAATAATTTTCTTACCCGGCGGTCCTTGACCGGAGTACCTAAGTTCTTGGAATCTCCTGTAGAATGTTCCTCTAAAATGTCTAAGTACTGAGCTATCCGTTTGGGCCGAACTGAGTGCTCGACCTCTACCGTAGCTGAATCATTCGCCGATGTGTTGCTTCATGTACCTGACTTCAGCTCGGTTGACTCCTGGTCGTTCTTCATTAAGTGGAATTCTTTTTATCAGACTTCGACCTATACAGATGTATCAAGAGTTTAACATGCAGCTAGAGTAGAAAACAATGAAAGAAATCTGCATGTTTCTTGCTCTGGTCACAAAATGCCTCTTCTATTGAAAGCTTGGAGGTGAGCGGCAGTTGAGTGGAAAATCTTGAGAAGAAGAAAACGAAGGAGGAGAAAGAGGCCTGAAGTTGTTTAAAAAGTGGGTACAAGTTAAAACTTTTTTAAAAAGTGGGTATAGGTTAAATGGGAGGCGACCAAATAGGGCGCCCCGCACAATTTTTACTCCTTTGGGTGCCATGACCAATTCGGAATCACGCCAGTAATTAAAGCCCATCAAAGGAAGAATCGTTCTTTATAAAAGAAGAAGGGAATTTTACATACCTATACAATATTGAATACTTTATTACCCTCCCTACTCAAGTTTTAATTTAATTACATCCTATATACAAATTTACCAATTATATACAATTTAGGAATTAAATGAGTATCCCTTTATATTAGGAATCAATTATTTCCCATCCTTATTCTCTCTCCCTCCTGCGCTCTCTCTCTTTCGCTCTCTCTCTTTCTCTCTACGTCTCTCTCTATCTCTCAATCCCTAACTCCATTAATGTAGAGCAAGGGAAAGGAAAGCAGCAATTCCACCATTGACAACCATTAAAAAGCTTTGAAGCTTTGAATTCGAATTTGAGTTTTCAAAAACTAATATTTGTTTGGATTGGTATTTTTGCAAGCAATTGGGAATATTGTTTGGAGTTTATATCTCAATTTTGTGGGTGTTTTGGTGAAGATTAGACTTAATTTTGGCTGAATTTCAGATTGAAACTCGAAGAAGAAGACATGACATACATTATACTTATGAAATTGTAGTAAAGGTATAGTAAAATTGTAGAAAAATTGTATTCTCGTGTTTATAAATATTTTTTTATTTAAATATTGTATGACAGTTGAACAATATTTGTATAAAAATTGTATTTAAGTTGTATGATATTGCAGTTGTATATAACTGAGTAGAAATAATGTATGAAAGTTGTAGATAAGTTGTATAATATATAATTAGTTGATGAAATTTGTTTTTACTATACAGATACAAAATATAAAAAAGACATATTGTATAGAAATTGTATTTAAGTGGTATGATATTGGAGTTGTATATAACTGGGTAGAAATTTGTATGAAAGTTGTAGATAAGTTGTAAAATATATAATTAGTTGTATGAAATTTGCTTTTACAACTTTCATACATTATTTACATATATAAATAATGTGCTTTTGGGGCCCCCTTGTCAGCATACCCCTCTCTCTCCAACATTTCTAAAGATCCTTCTAATTTTTCCATATACCATTGCAAAAAAGGTACATTAATACCATCATTTTCTATTCCTCTACTATTTTCTCTTCATAATCCATTTTGCGTTCATAAATCCACTTGGTTGACTAATCACGCCCAACTCTAGTCCTAAAAAGGATAAGCGATCACTGCAAATATAATCTGGTCTAAAAGTCCAGAGTCGAATCCCACAGAGAACTAAGGTTTCACCATAATTGTTCAATATCGCTAAGAAGACAAGCTCGAATAAATTTCTCAATTACAAAGATTAAGATTCTTATATCTAACTAATTAACTAAGAAACTAAAGCAGTAAATTAACAACTAAAGATATTAAGGGTTGGAGATTAAATTTAGGAGGTATAGAGTTATGATTTCCCAAAATGTTGGAATCCTTCCCGCTATGTTCCCTACAATTTTGCCTATGTATTCTCTACTGATCGTGATCACTTTAGGTGGTGTAATTCTCTCTCGAGCAACTACAACAATTTACTAGACATATTCTCTCGAACTACGCTAGTTGGCTTTATCTAACCGCTCATTATGACCACGTCACGGCTTTGTTATTTCTAAACCTACCTTTAAACCCGCTGTATTGATTTCTCACATACGTTAGGAGTGACGTTGTTCAACAACCACCTAAATATGTATCCTTTCTCAAGCAACACATAATAAATAGGCACAGTCAATTGATGTCCATTCAATCAACTAAAATAAGCACGTAGTTGAACAAATAGAGAAATTAAAATGCTAAATTATATTAAAACATAATAAGAATTTATCCTATAAAGGGTTCTAACAAAACTCTAGATAACAAATTAGCTATTCATAATAGTATGCATAACTACAATACTAGAATACATAACCAATAATGGAAATCGGAAGAAGGAAGTGAAAAACTCGTAGAAGAGTTCTCCGCCTTGCTCCCAGTGTGTTCTTGTCTCCTTAGGTCAAATCCCCAGTTTCCTTAGCCTCCTTAGGTCTAAATTATGTCAAAAGTATGTCAAAGGTGCTCAAAATACTATTTTTCTATGTATATATACCAAGTAGGGTCGGGCCCAAACAATTATACCTTCTCCTATGCGAAAAAGGACACTTTTCCAGGTCAGGACGTCCGCACTCGCGGATTCAACCGCGGATTTTACCCAGTTTCTGCCTCACATCCGCGGCCAGTGCACGGCCGTGCACTTGTCGCGCATTATTCACCTTGTTCTGTTTGAAATTTGGAAAAATGTAAAACACCAAAAGTCGTAGCGCTTTGAATTAGCTTTCCAACCATATATTGTGGAGCTCAAATGGAGTTCTGAGCGAAAAGTTATGCGCATTTTACTAGACAGTGGGCAATATGCCTACTCGATTCTTCGTTCGTTCTTAACTATCATCCGTTGATATACAAACACGATCTCGGCTTAATTCCTTGGGCTTTTACTCAGACTTCAAAGCTCCAAATCACTTGAATTCATTCCATAACATCTACATAGCTCGGAATCACTCCTACAAGGCATAAAACACACAATTAGTGCAAAACACTAGCGATTAAAGCGCAAACTCAACTGAAGTGCAGTGAATTGGAATGTAATAATCGACTAAAATACATAATTATAGCATATCATCAACACCCACACTTAAACCATTGCCCGTCCTCGAGCAATCAAACTACACTTTATATAGACACGACCATTTTAAACAATTCTCCTAACTCATCAGACCAAGAATATTTAAAATAGACTAAGCACAAAAGTGTAACATCTTCACCTCAAGATTTGACTCACAAGTACCACGGATTATTCACAATTCACCCACTTACTCTAACATAGAGGTCACTGACATTACCTTTCCTTTATGAATCAGGTGCCCTCACACAACAAGAGTTTCCACACAATAAAATTTAAGAACACTTAGGAACTCAAGATAGAAAGAATTCACTCAATCTCAGAAATAACATTCATATGCCACAAAAGATGCACCATAGGCTTGCCCGTAGTGTACTACTCTACAAATCGAGCTCATTCAGTCTAGGATCAAGTAGGACTTTATTTGGTTATAATGTAGGCTGCGGGACAGGTAGGATACATTTAGATATAAGAGTGACTACACCCCTTAAGCACTTTAATACACATACTTTAACATTTAAAATCCCACACTTATGTGGAACCATAACTCCACCTTCACTTCAATATATATTAACTCCATACTTCTTTAAGCACAATTACATCAAGAGTCACCACTTATCAAGGAATATTTTTTTTCACAGCAATACAACTATTTTTTCCTTTTTTTTTTCAATTCAAGCGGCTCTTACTTTTTCAAAACAGTGCACATTTCTCCTTATTTCATTAGTTCCACTCAAAAGCCAAACCAACCACCCCACACTTTAACTTTTACACAGTTCATAACAATTCAAGTGCTCATGAGAGGTTAAAAGATTCAAATAGATGGTTAATTCAAACAAATGGGTAAGGCGTGTAATGTGGTTGCCAAAGAAACAGGATTACAGGCTCAAAGGGGTTAACTACGATACATAACAATTAGGCGGGTAAAATATATATATGGCTCAACAAAGAAACGCCTATATCATTTCCAAGACTGAACAAAACTACTATTTCGCTTTGCAAACACACGGGGCAAGTTCTAGGCATCAAATGCAATGCACAAAATAACACCCAAACCTCACACACATATGGCACATAACTCACTCAGGATTGGATTCATCAAGACACTCTAGTCAAAGCAGTTAAGCTAAGTTAAGATCATACAATTTTAGGTACTTCTACAAGAGTCAAAAACTGAGCTTAAGCGTCACAACCAAAGTATTCACTATTCTCAAGGCATAACAAAGTCAAGAGATATTGATTCAATTCAATTCATCTCACACTGGCTCCTACTCCTAAAAAATAAAACTAAGTACATCCGATTCAAATAAAACCCTTGGAAAAGAACCGGGCACAAAGAAAAACCAAGGGGGAATTGCTACACTACCTAACAAAAGAAAATCTTTTTGTCCTTTTTCTTTAGACTTAAATCCCTCAAGAAAATTGTCTAATAGATCCATCGTAGGGAAAAGTCCAATCTTTTTAAAAAAAAAATGTTATTCAATTAAACTAACATAGCTAAAGTAGCATAGAAAGTCACCCAGAAAATCTCCTCATCCCACTCTTAAAATTGTGCATTGTCCTCAATGCACATCATAACTATAAGAGGGTAAATGAAACTCCCTAGTAGGCCAAAGGCCGAAGCACTAGTAGCTCATGGGGTACTCAGACTTCCCCAGGCTTGGTCCTTCGTGCGGGTACCTCACACTTAGTTCCAACCATCTGGTTTGCTGTTGTATCCTTCCAATAGCTTTGCTTTCCATGATCCTGGAAAATCAAAAATCAACACTACAAACATAATACAATTAGACAAATAAAAAAAATAAAAGAAAGCAATAAAGCTGGGTTGCCTCCCAACAAGCGCTTCATTTAACGTCGCGGCACGACGCAAATCACTTTCTTCCTCTACCTCGAGCTTATAAATTGAACCCCCCATTTGGCATCAGGTTTTCGGCTATGCTCTAGGGGTGGAGGAAAAAATCTAATTGGCCCAAGCAACCATTGTACTATTCTACACTTCTTGGCGTTTAGATGAGGTATGTAGTCCTGTCTTTCTGGCAAGAAAAATTCCAGAATGTAGGCACCTTGTTCCTCATTCCTTGACTTCTTAATCGGCTCGGATGACTCTATTTCCATATCATCATCCAAGCACAACGTAGAAAAATGTTTGGAGTGAGGACCAATGCGCTCACACACATGAACTTCAGGATTTTCAGCATCCTCAACATCAATGATACTAGAGTCAAAAAAATTTATATCATCAATGTCTTTGGCCGACTCTAGTCTCACTTCTACAACATTGACATCCTCAAATTGTAGTTGGCTAGGTTGTTGATGTTCTACTCTGACCTCCTCAATTAACACCTCAAATTCACGCTCTTTTTGGCTCCTATCCCCAAAATTGGCTTGCTGAGCATTAAAAGCTTCAACCACTTGACTCACTTGAGCCTCCAAGTTGCGAATAGTTTCCTTTTGCCTTTCTATCTGCAATTGTTTTTCATTATTTTGTTCCAGAAGGCACTTTAACATATCCTTGATCTATTCAGGTCTGCATCCCCAGGTTCTTTGTTCCTATTAACTTCACAAGAAAAGGTAGAACCATCATAGTAAGGGATTGGGGGAAGATAAGAAATATAAGTACAACCATGAAAGTGACCATTTTTATCACCACACACATCACACACATTCCACAAATAAGATTGAGTTGGTGCACATAACTCGCTCTTGGAATAGTTTGATAATTTTGATACGGGTGGTTTCCTTCACAATATGTATGAGGATCAATAGTAGAATTATCTACACTTAAATTCCCATAATTCCAAGATGACATGTTTCTCAAATCAACAGTTATAATTAAATAAAATAAATACAAAAAACAAAACAAAACAAAACAAAATAAAAGTTCAAACTCAAAACCTAGCAATATATACAGCTACAACTACACCGTTAGTTCCCCGGCAACGGCGCCAAAATTTGATCATGCCCAACTCTAGTCCTAAAAAGGATAAGCGGTCGCTGTAAATACAATCTGGTCTAAAAGTCCGGAGTCGAATCCCACAGAGAACTAAGGTTTCCCCTTAATTGTTCAATATCGCTAAGAAGACAAGCTCGAATAAATTTCTAAGTTGTAAAGATTAAGATTCTTATATCTAACTAATTAACTAAGAAACTAAAGCAGTAAATTAACAAGTAAAGATACTAAGGGTTGAAGATTAAATTTAGGAGGTCTAGAGTTATGATTTCCCCAAATGTTGAAATCCTTCCCGCTATGTTCCCTACAATTTCGCCTATGTATTCTCTACTGATCGTGAGCACTTTAGGTGCCGTAATTCTCTCTCGAGCAACTACAATAATTTACTAGACATATTCTCTTGAACAACGCTAGTTGACTTTATCTAACCGCTCATTATGACCATATCAAGGCTTTGTTATTTCTAAACCTACCTTTAAACCTGCTGTATTGATTTCTCACATACGATAGGAGTGACGTTGTTCAACAACCACCTAAATATGTATCCTTTCTCAAGCAACACATAATAAATAGGCACAGTCAATCGATGGTCATTCAATCAACTGAAATAAGCACGTAGTTGAACAAATAGAGAAATTAAAAGGCTATATTATTTTAAAACATAACAAGAATTCATCCTACAAAAGGTTCTATCAAAACTCTAAATAACAAATTAGTTATTCATAAAAGTATGCATAGCTACAATATTAGAATACATAACCAATAATGGAAATAGGAAGAAGGAAGTGAAAAACTCGTAGAAGAGTTCTACGCCTTGCTCCCAGTGTGTTCTTGCCTCCTTAAGTCGAATCCCCGGTCTCCTTAGCCTCCTTAGGTCGAATCCCCGGTCTCCTTAGCCTCCTTAGGTCGAATCCCCGGTCTCCTTAGCCTCCTTAGGTCTAAATTATGTCAAAAGTATGTCAAAGGTGCTCAAAATACCGTTTTTCCTTGTATATATACCAAGTAGGGTCGGGCCCAAACATTTATACCTTCTCCTACGTGAAAAAGGACACTTTTCCAGGTCAGGACGTTCGCGGCCGTGGATTCAACTGCGGATTTGGCCGCGGATTTTACTGAGTTTCTGCCTCACATCCGCGGCATGTGCGCGGCCGCGCACTTGTTGCGCATGTTTCACCATGTTTTGTCTGGAATTTGGAAAAACGTAAAACATGAAAGTTGTAGTCCTTTTGAATTAGCTTTCCAACCATATATTGTGGAGCTCAAATGGAGTTCTGAGCGAAAAGTTATGTGTATTTTACTAGACAGAGCGCAATATGCCTACTCGATTCTTCGTTCGTTCTTAACTATCATCCGTTGATCCCCGAACACAATCCCGTCTTAATTCCTTGGGATTTTACTCAGACTTCAAAGCTCTAAATTACTTGAATTCATTCCATAACATCTACATAGCTCGGAATCACTCCTACAAGGCATAAAACACACAATTAGTGCAAAACACTAGCGATTAAAGCGCAAACTCAACTGAAGTGCAACGAATTGGTTTATAATAATCGATTAAAATACGTAATTATAGTTTTCATCAGTGACTTACCCCGTTAAAGATAAAGTTAGGACCTTTGAAATATTTCAGTTTGTCACATCTCCTTTTTTACCACCCCAGAGGGGGTATATAAGGGAGTTTTTCCAATTAAAGTGACATTATTCGACATGGGATTATTTTATTTAATTTTTCAGAGTCGCCACTTGGAATAGTTTATTTGGTGTCCCAAGTCACTGGTTTATTTTAAATCCCAAATCGAGGAAATTTTGATTTTTATTTTAAAAGTCTGCAAACCAGAAATTCTAGATAAGGAATTCTGTTAACCCGGGAGAAGGTGTTAGGCATTCCCGGGTTCCGTGGTTCTAGCACGGTCGCTTAGTGATTATTACTTGGCTTAAATGTTTAACTACTCATTTATAGGACCTATGTGCATTTATCTTTTACCGCTTTTAATTGCTTGATTATTCGTAATTAAAGAATTGAGTTACACGTACGTATACTCTTTTCTTTTGGCGCGTCAAAATCATGTCACGCGAACGTGTCCACAATTAATAACGTTTGTTTATTTTATTAAGAAAAGTTTGGTTGAAGTTGCGAGAACGCATCCCTCAGGTTACTTTTAGAATTAAATTCGCAATTATGTTACGCTAACGTATACATAATCACAATACTAATCTAAATCGGGCCTAAAGCAAACTACGATAATTTAAGATTATTTTAATACTAAGTTAATATTTATATGAGGGCCATAGGTTATTTGAAGGAAAATGGCACGCCTCAAACTGTTTTTACTATAAAAAAAAGGGGTTTGCATTTTATTGATTAAGACTAACTAATTTTGAAGCTCAAACTAGGAAATCTTTAAACTAGAAACGGGAATGCTGGGGTTAGAATTATTATTAGACAAATGTTTTGGGCCAGGACATTCAACATGGATAAATCCATAAGTACTCAGCTTTAAAAGAAGCTGGATCTGGGCTCCAAATTTGGGCCCAGCAGAACGCTATTTTCAGGATTGAATTCGACTAGTTTTTACCCACATTGGGCTTCAGGCGGGCCCAGTTGTGAATTTACACCGGCTGGGCCTATCCACCCTTTTTGCATTCTTAGCCATAATATACACATAAATCACGGGCTACAAGTTAACTTTTTTTTTAAATAGAGGAAATTCAGATTCACAACTCAAATTTGAATGTTAATCGTACTACATACGATTTGCAAGATAAAAGAAACATCACATTTATGCCATGACCTATGAGAAAAACCTGGATTTGTGCTTAGGACCCAGGCCCAATGGCCCAGGTCCAGACTGATTTCGCAGGTCAGTTTCGATTGTGCCTTAATTTATTATCAAGCATTTTTATAGAGTCAGACTTGAGTCCTAAACTTAAAACCAGTTTTTGAACATAGATGAACAGGCCTTTGAAATTGCTGGAATCAAATAGCTGAACTAAACTCAGTAGCCAAACGTTGCCCCTTTTTTAAACATAGCATACTAATACACCTTTAAAACATAGCTAAATAAACTACTGGGACTGCATTAACTAGTATATAAATTTATAAAGTCCAGTCCAATTTATTATAAATTCCAGAATTAAATAAGGTACAAAATATGAACTACATTAGTGTCTTAAACTAAATTGCAACAAAATGAAAAGGGGAAGTTCCTAAACTGCTACTGCTCCAGCTTTGAATGAGCCAAGATTTCATGAGTTTGACCATGTGAGAAGGGTCAGATTCACAAAAACATCTTCAAGTAGGGACCTACAATGTTACCCAGTTAATCCTAACACAAAAATGAGTAAAGGAAAGACAATGTTGTCAATAGGTCTAACCATGTTTAATGTCAGCCCTATAGACATGCAAAGATTTCCAAACCATGATTTACTTCATAGCTCTCATTTCAGTAAAGGAGAAAAGAGGGGAAGTGGAAATAACTTAAACACATACTAAAGAAATCAAGATTATTATGCACTATTAAGGGATGAATCTGACCATTTAAAGAGTCAGATTCACTTTCCTTTTGTGCTGCTATAAGAGAGGAATTTTTTAACATAGATTTCATAGGCGTATATACTGATTCAGCGAATGTTGAGTTTTAACACATGTGCAGCGCAAACACAGATTTCATGATTAAATTCAACAAAACATTTAAACTAACATTATCAGATGGTTCAATCAACTCCAAATTCAAACAGTCATGATTCCCAGACTCACATCAAAGACCAGCTAACTAAACAAGTTACAAATACAGATTTTTTGAACTCAAAATTGATTCCATTCAAGATGAACATTGTACATACCTTGAAATTAAAAAATATGGCAGAGGAATGACCAAATAAAGGTCAAGAAAACCAAAAGAGGAAAGGAAACCCAAACTTCAGTAGCAAACCAGCAAAAACAGCAATAAACCCAGACCAAATGAAGATAGTTTGAAACCAGGAAACCAGCCAAATGAAACAGAGAAATCCTCCCCTTCAAACCATATTTTAAAACTTGTAAAGAATCAGAAAAATGAGAAGTTTTGAAGTTTTCTCAAGATTTCTGGAATCTGAGATTTTTCAGAAAGAAATAGAGCTTTTGTGCAGTAAAAATGATGCTCAATCTCTGTCCAAATCAGAAGGAGAAGACCCACCTATATATAGGCTATCTAGGGAGGGTATATCTTGGGTATATTCCTTATCCTAGACCTTTGAAAATAGTACAATACAACTGTCCTTCCTATCCTAATTCAGCATCTTTTGTAACAGCTAGGACAGCTATACATTTTTGATTTTTTAGCCTAAGTAAAAATCCCATTTTACCCTCTAAGTTACTTCCTATTTCATGTTTAGCCTAAGTTCTGATTTTAAAACAATTGCAACTACTTTAGGCTTTTAAACAGGTGATTAAATTACCCTAAAGTATTGTATTTCTAATTCTGAAATTAAACCAAGGTTTTAAAGTGGTTGTTCAGAGGCTCAAATCTAAGCTTAACACCAATTAAACCTAAGTAATCACATGTATTAGGCAATTAAGACTCAGATTCAAAAAGGGTTTACTCAATTTTAACCAAGTCTGAACTGAATTAATTTAAAGCTGAATTAGGCAATTAACCAACATGAATACTATCCTAATTGAATCAAAGTATACTGCAAACAATCTTGCGAGAGGAATGATCATGAGAGGAAAGGAAAGAACAGAGGCAAAACAAACAAAATAATTAGAAACTAACATGCAACTTAAATTCCTAATAATGAAAACTAAACAATGAAACTTGTTAAAACAGAGGAAAAGGGAAAATAACCTAAATCATGCAACTAATCAGAAATGTGAACAAGAAAAGGGAAAAGAAAACAGAAGAGAAAATGAAATCATGGGGAAACAGAGTAAATAACAAACTAAACTAAAAACGAACCCTAAACTACTGATTGGTTCCTAATGACTAAATGCAGAAGGAGACGACAATTCATGAATAATAAAAAGAGAATTTAAAACATGCAGTTACATACAAAACAAACATAATAAAAAAATCAATCAAAGGAAAGGAGAAAGAGATGGCCAAGAGAAAAGAAAAAAGAAAAGAAGATAGAAAAATAGCCCAGAAAATTACCTATAGTAGAACCAACTGGATCCGGAGGACTTGGTTAGAGTCAGGACTGATTAGGGCAACTCGAACAATAGGTCAAATCCACATGGATCAACTGCTCTTATCAAAAGCAGTTGACCCATGTAGAATTGAGCCATTTAAAAACTCCCGGAATCGACTTGGTAGAAGTTTTTTAGGGTTTCAAAATCTAAGATCCAAAATTCGACCAAATTGGGGCCGATTTGGAGGGGGCTAGTGGTAGCATAGGGTTTAGAGAGGGGCAAGGATAATAGGGTGCAAATTTGGAGCGGATTGGAGCATTTAGGGTTTTTGACTTTGAATCTCGGATTTGAGATTCGAAGCGTTTGAGGGTGATTCGTAGGGATTGGGTTGGAGATTTGTAAAGAGGAGGGAAAGGGGAGTCTAGGGTGTTAATTTGGTAAAGATTAGAACACCGGAACCGCCGTGAGGCAAATTCCAGTGGCTGTTGGCGGCGGAGCGGCGAGAGAATAAAGGGGCGGCTAGGGTTTGGTCTTTTGAGAGAGGGGAGAGATTGAGTGAGGGTTGAATTGGGGGGGGGGGGGGTGGTCTCGTTAGGACAATTATATATTAATTGACTGCCTAGTTCCGAGCCGTTGGATTACCAAAATCCAACGGCTGTGATTAAATCTCCACAAAACGGGGTCGTTTGGGGACCGGGGGAGCTGGACCGGGTGTATTTTAGTTTGGGCCTGGGTTGGAAATATTTCGGGTAGTTTTTTGGGCTAGGACATGGGTATAAAATCAACCCAATTGAAACAAATCCAATTTCCAAATTATCCCCCTTTTTTTATTTTCTTTTCTTTTCTCCTCTTTCTTTTTTTTCTTTTTAATTAAAAATCTTAAATTATCTAAAAATGTGAAATTAAACTAATTAATTAATTATAAAATTATAAACATCACTTAATTCTAAATTAAAAGAAAAAATCAATAAATTAAAAATTAAAAGACAAAAGATGTAAAAATGAGCTATTTTTGTGATGTTAAAATTTCTATAAAACAAATAATCATTGATTAATCCTAAAAATATAAAAATAAAGCCTGAATGCAATGCATGGTATTTTTGGTATTTTTCATGATTTAATAAAATTAAACATGCACAAAGATGCAAACAATTAAATAAAAATTCTACAAAAATTTCTAAAATGGCAAATAATTAACAAAAATCTATTTTCTTGGGATTTTATAGGAGTATTTCGTATAGGGAAAAAATCACATGCTCACACAGTTCAGATCTCAATAAACCAGGCCCTAAGGGAAATCTAAAAAATGAATTTTAAACAAGAAACTCACACAATATCACTTAGCAATAATCACTAGGTAGACGCAAAAGCGTGATTGAAGGGAAGAAAAATAAGGAAAGAGAAGAGGAGAAAAAAAAAAAGAAAAAGGGTGTAACTAAATCCCTTGATTGTCACGACCCAATTCCCGAACCCGGTCGTGATGGCGCCTCGCATGAAGACAAAGCCAGCCAGACCAATACAGAACACCTCTTTTAAGCAGTTAATCATCATTAAACAATTATGAAGCATGATTTAATAACAATAATTTGCGGAAACATAGATAATAATAGTAGAACCATCCCGACACAGCCCAAACCGGGGTGTCACAAGTCATGAGCATCTATAGAGTGAAATTACAACTACAAAGCCGGAAATATACAAAATAGGATTTATAAATAAATGGAAGAAATGCGGTGCCGCGAACGCTGGCGGTCACCTCGCTTACTCCGATGGCATAGTCTCTAATCAGCTCAGAACCCGCTACCAGGTGAACAAATACCTGCATCTCAAACCGGCCAAAGCTCTAGCTCGCTATGCCCTTGTCTCTCAAATCGGCCTCCTCGCGCGTCGAATTTCCAATCGATCCTCTTCGAATCCCTCTTCAATTCCTCCCAAAGAGCTCTCAAAATGTTCAACAATGGTGGAAAAATGACTTAGGCTCGCGAATGAAATATTTTTAAACCTTCTGCCCAGCTTCTGGGACCCCTTCTACGCGAACGCGAGGGCCTTCCCGCGTTCGCGATGCACAAATAACTCTTCGCCCAAAATTACCCTTCGCGAACGCGTCTGAAGACCCGCGAACGCGAAGCTTTAACCTCCTGAACCTACGCAAACACGACACCTGAAACGCAAACGCGGAGCACAAACAAACGAACCTTCCGCGAACGCGAGAGACCAAAACGCGAACGCGAAGCACAAATCTCAGGGACCCCAACTTCCTCCTTCGCAAACGTGGCCCCAGGCTCGCGAACGCGAAGGCCAAAATAGGCCTGCACCTGCTGTTGCATTTTCTGCATTTTCTTCCAAGTTCAAAACTTACCGATATCCATCCGGAATCATCCCGAGGCCCCCGGGACCTCAACCAAAAGCACCAACGCATCTTAAAACATCATTCAAACTTGTTCCAATCCTCAAAACGCCTCAAACAACACCAAAACCATCAATTCACATCGAATTCAAGCCTAAGTTCTTCTAAAACTTCCGAAACACGCATTTGATCAAAAACCCAACCAAAACACCTCCGAATGACCTGAAATTTTGCACACACATCCCAAATCACATAACGAAACTACAGAAACTCTCGGAATTCCATTTCGACCCTCGGATCAAAATCTCACCTATTGACCGGAAATCGGCAAAATACTAACTTCGCCAATTCAAGCCAAATTCTACACCGGACCTCCAAAACCACTTCCGATCACACTCCTAAGTTATAAATCACTCAACGAAGCTAACTCTTGGTCAAACCTATCAAATTCAAAGCTTTCAACTGAGATTGTTCTTTCAAATTCATACCGATTTCCGTGAAAACCAAAACCAACGATCTACGTCAGGCATAACACATTACACGGGGCAAGTCATACCTGAGAACTGGCGATCAAAGTGCAAAAGCTCAAAACGACCGGTCGGGTCGTTACATCCTCCCCTACTTAAACTCACGTTCGTCCTCGAACGTACTCAAAGTTGTTTTAAAAGCCAACCAATAGCTGAATAACCTTACCATGCATATACCCGGGGGTGATCCCACGTCACCCCTATCTCTTATAGGTCCGAATACACGTAGTAGCTAAAATTACACAATCCAATTTAGCCCATAAATCATAGAACCACATTTCCACTACCGATATCATCCACAAGACCAAAATCTCACATCTATACTCTGAATAAGCCCGAACCAGCTATAATAACCCATACCTGCAACCTCAGGTGCAATTACATGATAAACTACATAACTTTAACGCTCGCAGCAATAACTTCTATTCACAGCAACTGTACACAACACCCAAATACCGATAGAAAAACTCTCATCAACTAAGTCTCATTCCAACACTTTCATATGCTGCCAATGATCAATGAAACACGCAATAACCCGTAACCATTTCTCAGATCAACCATTCATGAAGCCGCTTATCCTCTGGTAATACCATAGCAAATTTCCGAGCCGAACCTCGATCTTACCCTTCCGACATGTTGAAATCGAATCCGTTCGCATTCAGTAATGATCCCAACGATCTCCTCTAATCCAACACACCACTCTGGTGACATGACACGTCAATACAGGCCTAAGCCACAACTAGCATAATACACGCACCAATATGCAACGGTCCGAACACACTCAAATCATGAAAATGGTTCAAATGGAAGAGCTGTACCACACGCTCACCAGTACCACCACAACACAAGGTTGAGAACCCGTCTCACATCATAGAATAGAACACCCGAATCTAACCCGCAAGGTCATATCTCCACATAGCCTCGCTGTAATGCACGATCCTATCCAAACACTGCTCCACATGAGACACCTCAAGTCACTATGCCCGAAATTGACAACCACGCACAATTTAATGTCTGGAACCAAAGCAAACATTACACCCTCGGTGAAATAAGTAACATATACCACGCAAACCCGATAGGACATAACCGATACGCCATTCACCGAGCAACGCCAAATTACTTTTCCCACTCGACTTCCACTATGAACCCCAATAGACCGCACCATATGTGCCCATAACCAACAAATCAAAACGTCTCACAACACAGAAAGGAAACTCATAGATCTCCCATATCACTGATAAGCTCAACAACGGTCGAATCAATACCTCCCTCAACAATGCCATTCGGAGCCAACCAAGCCGACTCAAGATAGAACACTCACTCACAAGACCCCAAATAAGAAAGGCAATCCTTCCCAGCCGTCCGCTAGGTCTTCGAAATATAAAAATCCCCAATAGGACATAATCCGACGAACATCGCCACTCAATCCGTGGCATTTCCCGACATAGCCATCCGCGCCATCTTATCGCAATAGTTCAGAATAACACAACACGGAAACAACCAGTCTACACCCCAATATCATATCCAAAACCTAACATACCAAGCAAAGAAAGATCCACTCGAGCCTCCAAATCTCGGTAGTCACTAAACAGTGCCGACACACACGATCTACAACCACCTCATAGCCTGTATATGAGAACTTCCGTCTCCACATCCACCCGGCACATGAATCATCATATCCGATCCCAATTTCGCCGTCCGAACATGTGCACACCTTTAATACCAAGCATTCCACGATAAATACTCTAAAATTTCCCTGTGCCACCAAGCAAACCCGAATACCACCAGTCGATCCAACATGAAAATGCCGCAATACTACCGAAGTGCTATCAACTTAATCACATTTCCCTTTTTCTGAAACCTATACTCTCGTCAAATCACTTCCAAATAACAATACCATTTCCTTAATCATCTGAGACTACCCGTTGCCTAAGAGTGTTATGAACTTCCTTTCAGAACTGAACTGAAACCTCATACATGCAAATCTCGATCTTCCACAACATACCGCATATACCGTACCATCCAAGGATAACAGGAAAACTTTTATCTCCCTTCCGAGCCACAGACATCTAAGCACTCGACTAGTCAAGAACTTCCATTGATCCCATCTAGAAGAAAAATCATTACACATCTCATGCCTCTCATATTCATAGAAAATGCACCTTTCCAACCACGGTAGGAATCAATGAGAACTCTCCCAATTCCGTTAGCACAATTTAAACTGCCAGAACTGAATCCTTCCAACTAGACCAAGCTAAGCAAGCCATCAAACCCTTGAGCATTGCTGCAAAATACCTGTAAGAACCCATTACCTCGAACACATATACAGAATTGATCATATCCTTACCATACCGATTCGTTCGACTATCAAACCATTCCATCTATCTAAATTTCCTTCTGATCCGTTTTCAACTTGATGCTCCCTCTTGTTGTAGTACCACAATCTCTCTACAATCTCTCAATCCCAGGCTCACTACACGAGACCCAAGCACAAGACCACACTGTCTAGGACCCATAAGCCGCTGAATACTCTCTCAAATATTACCAGAAACATCACGCTCCCGAATACTTTAATCTGAAGAACTTCCTGCGAATCCGGATCCGTTACCTTTACTTTCCTGATACTGATACATAGAACCCCATAATTAACATAGAAATACCACAAATCTGAACCTCTTCCAATGAAAACACAGTTTCTAACCACACATGCAACTTTAAAATACCCGATTGTTTCCTGCAGGATCTTGAACACATTAGAACCATTCTCGAAAGTCATTCAATCTTATTCAAACTAAAAATTACCTGACCTAACGAACAGAACCACCCGTGCCTCATCGGCACTCCGATACCGCAAAATGAAATCCTCGTCCTAATATAAACACGCAACTTCCTGCTCTATGCGCCGAGCATTCTTTACCAACAACAACTTAAGACATCCTGTGATTCTCTCTCCCCATGAAGCATAATGTAACCTTTGTCAAAATTTTCCTTTACTCTAGCCATAGCTAATTCACTCGCATGCCCCAAACTGGAACCAACATAGCACCTAACCGTGCAATCAGCTGCTCACAGCAGACTCCCCCACTTGGCTCGAAGCCATAGATCAAGATACGCTCAATAACTCATAACACTTCTACTCTATTGATGCCACAATACCATAGTGAGATTAAACTCAAATCATTTGTAAGCTTGTGCAATCACAGATCATCTAGTACCGCAAATCTTCTGAAATTCTCGCATTCACCCCCGCAACAGCTAAGCCCACTCTTTTAGGCGACCCGAAATTTAAAATTTCAACACGCACTTTTCAATTACACATGCGATCATCTAATATACACATAAGGATTACACCACTTCAGAACACTCCGCAGGAGATAACCCGCCTGCTTCGCCTCAATATGACATTTCCGCATACCTTCCACCGTCATACACATTACACAGTTACTTAGTCTTTCTGAGTCTGAACTCATACCGCAACATAAAATTTACCTCACTCTCAACTGGAAAACATGAAAAGATCCTTCACACGCCCATAACTCGGGGCTATACCTCGAATCACAATGGAATTCAAACACCTAATAGTTCTTCTATCATCCAGGAGGCCTTCCTTGTCACTTCCAAGTCACATAGATGCATCTCACAGTACTAACATACTCATCACATAGCTATCCAGCCGTCACTTCCACTAATAGGGACAATACCGAACATATAAGTTCAAAACACTTGCTCACACAATCAGCACCTCGGTGCTCAAGCCATAGGCAAAGATCCGGCCTCAAGTCCTCCAGACTGGCCCAACATATACTCACGGAGATTACACCTCGCCCCTCGATCGGGGAATCACAAGCCATCAAGGCACATTTGATACTGAGCGCTCATGCGCACATACAAACGCGTGGAAGGAATTTCAAGAGTTTCTCTTCAAGCTGAATCAAGGACGCACGATAAGAATTCAAGAATGTGAAGTTTTCCTAAAGGTTCTGCAGCCTCTCAAGGATAAATACAGACGTCTCCGTACCGATCCGCGAGACTCTACTAAACCTGCTCATGACTTGTGAGACCTAGTAACCTAGGCTCTGATACCAACTTGTCACGACCAATTCCCGAACCCTGTCATGATGGCGCCTCTCGTGAAGACAAGGCCAGCCAGACCAATACAGAACACCTCTTTTAAGCAGTTAATCATCATTAAACAATTATGAAGCATGATTTAATAATAATAATTTGCGAAAACATAGATAATAATAGTAGAACTATCCCGACACAGCCCAAACCGGGGTGTCACAAGTCATGAGCATCTATTAGAGTGAAATTTCAACTACAAAGCCGGAAATATACAAAATAGGATTTATAAATAAAAGGAAGAAATGCGGTGCCGCGAACGCTGGCGGTCACCTCGCTCACTCCGATGGCATAGTCTCTAATCAGCTCAAAACCCGCTACCGGGTGAACAAATACCTGCATCTCAAACCGGCTAAAGCTCTAGCTCGCTATGCCCTTGTCTCTCAAATTGGCCTCCTCGTGCGTCGAATCTCCAATCGATCCTCTTCGAATCCCTCTTCAATTCCTCCCAAAGAGCTCTCAAAATGTTCAACAATGATGGAAAAATGACTTAGGCTCGCGGATGAAATATTTTTAAACCTTCTGCCCAGCTTCTGGGACCCCTTCTACACGAACGCGAGGGCCTTCCCGCGTTCGCGATGCACAAATAGCTCTTCGCCCAAAATTACCCTTCGCGAACGCGTCTGAAGACCCGCGAACGCGAAGCTTTAACCTCTTGAACCTACGCGAACGCGACACCTGAAACGCGAACACGGAGCACAACCAAACGAACCTTCCGCGAACGCGAGAGACCAAAACGCGAACGCGAAGCACAAATCTCAGGGACCCCAACTTCCTCCTTCACGAACGCGGCCCCAGGCTCGCGAACGCGAAGGCCAAAATAGGCCTCCACCTGCTGCTGCATTTTCTGCATTTTCTTCCAAGTTCAAAACTTCCCGATATCCATCCGGAATCATCCCGAGGCCCCCGGGACCTCAACCAAAAGCACCAACGCATCTTAAAACATCATTCAAACTTGTTCCAATCCTCAAAACACCTCAAACAACACCAAAACCATCAATTCACATCGAATTCAAGCCTAAGTTCTTCTAAAACTTCCGAAACACGCATTTGATCAAAAACCCAACCAAAACACCTCCGAATGACCTGAAATTTTGCACACACATCCCAAACCACATAACGAAACTATAGCAACTCTCGGAATTCCATTCCGACCCTCGGATCAAAATCTCACCTATCGACCGGAAATCGGCAAAATACTAACTTTGCCAATTCAAGCCAAATCCTACACCGGACCTCCAAAACCACTTCCGATCACACTCCTAAGTTATAAATCACTCAACAAAGCTAACCAAACCATAAAAACTCCGATCCGAGCTCATATACCAATAAGTCAACTCTTGGTCAAACCTATCAAATTCAAAGCTTTCAACTGAGACTGTTCTTTCAAATTCATACCGATTTCTGTGAAAACCAAAACCAACGATCTACGTCAGACATAACACATTACACGGGGCAAGTCATGCCCGAGAACTGGCGATCAAAGTGCAAAAGCTCATAAGGACTGGTCGGGTCCTTACATTGATGGAAGGCATTAATAATGGATTTAGAGCCTTTTAAGGTGGAATGTTTATATTTTGTAAACAAAACTTGTTTAGGTCGGGTAATTAACTAAATATGGATATTTTTAGTAATAAAGTTTCAAATAGTGTATAGGGCTGTAAAAATACCTTATAAAAATTCTCCATTCTTAAGGCTTGAATTGGAGACCTATCATCCAAGTTATTCAAATTCTTATGGTTCAAAGCATGGAATCCTTAGTTCCTTATGCGTATGAAATTGAAATTCCTTTTCCTATTTCCTTTCTTTTGTTTTATGACGCACTTGACATGCCATTAAATATTACTCCTATAAGTCAATCAATCTGAAATATTTATGTTCAAAAATACTAAAGTCTGAAAGCATAACTGATTAGAGTCCTAAAGAGAAAAGAAGAAGAAGGAAAATATAAGAATGTGAGTGATGGATAAGAAAGTTGTGGATGGGATAGAGCCACAAAAATGAAGCACAATTTGCAGCGACACTTTTCCTCTCTAAAGGTCGTCCACGTTTCATGTCCATTATTTGTTGCCGAAAGTGAAAGAAGATGATAGGACGAGAACATGCTTCACTTCCAAAAGTTAATTCTTCCATTTTTAACTAAAGGGGTTAAGGGATATTAATTTTTGTGAATAAGATTGATTGCCTTTATTGAGGAAGATTTTACTTTTAGGGTGTATTTGTTACGAATGAAATTTTTAATTTTTTCATGTTTGGTTTGGCTTAAATATTTTAGAAAATATTTTCTTTCTGAACTTATTTTCCTCCAATTGAAGGAAAATGTTTTCCTTATCAAGAGAAGGGAAAACATTTCCAAAACTCCTTCTTAACATTCCCCACCCTATTCCCCGCTCTCACCAACCCACCCCCACACCTACCCCACCTAACCCCAACCCCAACCCCAACCCCTGCCCCACCCCACCCACCCCCTCACCTCACCCCCTCCTCCACCCTAAATAAAAATATAATTAATACTACTTTCTTTTCATGTTATAGATAGATTTTTTTTTTTGGTATTTCAACAAATGAATACTTTTTTACATGATATATATTTTTTTTTCATTTCAACAAAAAAAAGTACTTTCTTTTCATAGAAAAGGCTTTTTCTTTCATTTCAACAAAAAAAGTATTTTCTTTTCATGATTAATTTTTTTTTTTCATTTCAACAAAATGAGTACTTTATTTTTATGTTGTAGAAAGAATACTTTCCTTTTTAACCAAAAACAGAGTGTTTTCTTTTTAGTTATGGTGCACAAATTTTAACGTTATTTTTGCCTAAAAAAGTTAAGCAACACATTAGTTCTTTCGGGTTTGTGTGAATTTTTAGAAAAATAATTAAATTCTTGAAGAAAATAAAGTCTTGAAAATGTTGGGTATTTGGGAAGGGGGAGGCGAGGAGCAAGGAAACATGGGTACTTGGGGGAATGGGAGTGAGGAGAGTAGTATAAAAAATTATTTTTCTAAGAAAATATTTTCTACTCTCTAACCAAGCACTATAAAATATTTTCCGGAAAAAGTTTTCTACTCACCAACCAGACAAGGGAAAATAAGTGATAAAATCAATCATTTTTCACGAAAATATTTTCTAAGAAAATATTTTTCATGAAAACATTTTCCTCCGTACCATTAAAGTGGAACTTTTTAGTGCGATTCTAAATTAATCGAATTTCAATTAGAGGAATCATCAAGGTGTTTAGATAGTCCATATTATGAGTACGTGAACAAATGGAGTGAGGTATGTGGTTGAGTAATAAGTATTATTCATTCCATTTCAACTAAAGTTTGAATTTGAACTTTGAGAATAGTAATATTTGGTAAAAAGCATTAAAATTTTTGAGTATTTGATAAGGCGTGTCATAAATTAATGATCAACTAAAATGCATATGTTACACTAATATATGCAACTTAATTTAAGATCGTCCAGTAGAGTATTAATAATGGTCAAGCCAATTTATTTTTCAGTCTCAGTTCTTAAGATGGCTATATTTCAAATCCTCAGAGGTAAAACCTTTAAGCAACTGATCAATAGTGTACTAACTTTGCGGTAAATTTAAAGAGGATATATTGGAATTTCATAGGATATACCTACATGCAGTTGTATTGGAATATTAAATGCAAGAGGACATATTCTGAGTCCAAAGAAAGATTCAATGGTGGCATATACCTGCCATATACCATTCGTCATGACAGTTGTCAGAATATGCTTATCATGATTGGCGAGCAGTGGCGAATGTAGTTTTAGTGCAATATTTAACCGAACTCAATATTTTTAACATCAAATGACAAATATAGATAAATATATAAAAAAAAATTAACAAATATTAATTTTAAAACCCATGAGAGAATAGAAAGATAGAAATTTAGAATCCCGAAGTCAACAAATCCGCACGATAAGGAATAAAAGAAGTGAAGCTTTTCCTAACAGTTTTATAGCCTCCCGAAGATAAGTACAGACGTCGCCGTACTGATCCGCGACTCTACTAAACCTGCTTGTAACTCATAGCACCTATAAACCTAGAGCTCTGATACCAACTTGTCACGACCCCAATTTTCCTCTGTAGGATGTCGTGATGACACCTAGTCCTAACAACATGCAAAATAATTGAAATAGTAATTTAAAGTCTCAAAACTTCAACAACTACACAAAATAAAATATGTAACTCAACATGTACAACTCTCAAAATTTGGTGAAATATAAGTCACAAGCTCTAAGTAATAGTACTGAACAATCTTATACATCACTGTCTATAATAGGGTAATAAAAAAAAGGAAATCAGGATAAAAGGGGGACTCCTAGGCCTGCGGACGCTGGCAGGTATACTGTCATGACCCGAATTTTCTACCCTCAGGGGTCGTGATGGCGCCTACTCGTAGAAGCTAGGCAAGCCACGAAATATAGAAATTCTAACTCTTTAATTTCAATCCTTTTTAACAACTTGAATTAACATGTGATCAACATTTAAATAATAGCGAAAGATAAAATCAAGCGGAAGACTTAGTCTAATTTAATACCAAAATCAGTACAAGAATGCCAACATGCGCCTCTACCCAGAAACCGGTGTCACAATATAACGAACTGTCTATGAGTACTACATACTGTTTGAAAAAGGAAATACAGTCTGTCTCGGAAACAAGTGAAAACAGAACATATAATGGATAAGAGAGAACGCCGAGCCTGCGGACGCCTGCAGGACTACCTCGGGATCTCTGGATGGACTGAAGGCTGGCTCCCCAAGTGCTGGTACCCAAATGTTGCTCCGGTATCTGCACATAGTGCAAAGTGTAGCATCAGCACAACCGACCCCATGTGCTGGTAAGTGCCTGGCTGAACCCCGGCGAGCTAGTGACGAGGCTAGGACCAGACTCCAGATAAACCTATGCAGTTATATAATATACAGCGGAAAATAACAGGATAAACAATTTAAATAGGAGGGGGGGGGGATACATGCTACGGGGAAAATGTCAAATCCAGCAGGAACTTAAGAGAAATATGAGAGAACAACTCAGAATCTACAACAAAACAATAATAATACTATTGCGGCGCGCAACCTGATCCCTTATCATTTACCACTGCTGCGGCGTGCAACCCGATCCAATATAATATTGTTGCAGCGTGCAACCCAATCCATATTTAGTATTGTTGCGGCGTGCAACCTGATCCATATTTAATATTGTTGCAGCGTGCAACCCGATCCATATTTAATATTGTTGCGGCGTGCAACACGATCCATATTTAATATTGTTGCGGCGTGCAACCCGATCCATATATACATATATGCCTTAAGCAATAACTATACCAAGTGTCCCGGCAAGGGATCAACAATAAACTACACTATCCCGGCAAGGGATTCAACAGTAAAAGTAAATACGTCCCGGCAAGGGAGAATCAGCTATAACCAATCTTAACTCAACTCCTACTCATCTCAGTTAACACCAATACTGAATCATATGTAATTTCCACGAAAATAAACTAAATTCTTGCTCAATATCGAGAATCGCCAATTAAAGCATCTGTGGTATCATTTAAGAACACAACAATATCAATTTAAGACTCACGGTCATGCTCGACGCCAACGTATAGATACTCGTCACCATGCCTATACGTCGTACTCAACAAGAAGCAAATAACAAATAGGACTCAACTCCTAATCCCTCAAGCTAAGGTTAGACCGAACACTTACCTTGAACTTCCACGGCCAACTCAATCCTCAAACACCGCCTTTCCTTTCGAATTCGGCTCCAAATCAATTGTATCTATACATAATCGACTTAATAACACCAATATATGCTAAACAATCCAATCCCAATACTTAATTATAGCTTTCTAATCATTCTTCCCAAAAAGTCAAAAATTGACCCCGGGCCCGCTTGGTCGAAACACGAGGTTCGGACCAAAACCCGATCACCCATTCACCCATAAGCCCGAATATATAATTCGTTTTGAAATCCGACCCCAAAACGAGGTCAAATTTCCAAATAATCAAAAAGCCCTAACTCTACCCAAATCCCTAATTTTCTACCCTTAATCTCATGTTTTAGGCCTAGAAATCTAGTGGGTGTTGATAAGAATGGAAGAAAACAAGTCAAAGATTACTTACCCAAGAGGTTATGGTGAAGCAGTTCTTCAAAAATCGCCCAAGAGGTGTGGACAAGATGAAGTTTGTGAAAAATAATGAAAATCCCGTAATGTGTTCTGTTTTTGAAACTTAAAATAACTGGGCAAAATTGTTTATCGCGTTCGCGATGGGTTAGGCCTGCTAGGCCATTGCGTTCGCGGAAGACGGCTCGCGTTCGCGGAGAATCGACCCCTCGAGCCTTCGCGTTCGTGTCCATGCGGTCGCGTTCGCGTAGGTTAAATACCCCTCCCCTGCCTAGGCTCAATTAGCCTTCGCGTTCGCGTTGCCAGGACCGCGTTCGCGAAGAGAAGACCCCTCCCATCCCTTCGCGTTCGCGACCTGGGTTACACGTTCGCGTAGAAGGAATTTTCCTTCAGCATAAATAACACATCGCGTTCACGAGAGTCATCCCGCGAACGCGAAGAAGAAAGTATCAGCACACCAGAACTGGAAAAACCTGCAACTTTTGAGTTCCAAAAACCTTCCGAAACACATCCGAAACTCACCCGAGCCCTCGGGGCTCCAAATCAAACATACGTACTAACTCAATAACATCATACGAACTTATCCGTGCGATCAAATCGCCAAACTAACATCGTTAAAAACGGATTAAACCTCAAAATCAATGAAATGTTTCAAACTTCTTAAAACATCAAATTTTGCAATTAAGGCTCGAATCACGTCAAACGGATTCCGTTTCTTACCAAACTTCACAGAATTATCTTAAACCATATATAAGACCTTTACCGGTATCGGACTCGGACTCCCAGGGCGAGGCCTCAGGAGGCTGACCTCTCCACTGAACACGAACAGAAGGAAAACTCTTCGACCTCAACTGACGAACCTGCCGGTCTAGAATGGCTACCGGCTCCTCCTCATAAGACAAGTCCTTGTTCAACTGGACAGTGCTGAAATCTAACACGTGGGATGGATCGCCGTGATACTTCCGAAGCATGGACACATGAAACACTGGATGCACGGCTGATAAGCTCGGCGGCAATGCAAGTCTATAAGCCACCTCACCCACTCGATCAAGAATCTCAAACGGACCAATGAACCTAGGGCTAAGCTTGCCCTTCTTCCCAAATCTCATCACGCCCTTCATAGGCGACACTCTAAGCAATACCCGCTCACCGACCATGAAAGCCAAATCTCGAACCTTGCGGTCGGCATAACTCTTTTGCCTGGACTGAGCTGTACGAAGCCTATCCTGAATGATCCTGACCTTGTCCAAGGCGTCCTGAACCAGATCCGTACCCAACAACCGAGCCTCTCTGTCACGACGCAAACTGGAGGGCCATGACTAGCACCCGGCCATACTTACCGAGTACCAACATTTTATCTAACCTTCTTTATTATCTTTTAGGGCTGACGAGATCAATATAAATAGTAGACATGGGTCATGGACAACCAACAATAAAATATGATGACATGAACATACATAACATGGGATGACTAGACAATCAAGAAACTATATATAAGGTACGAGCTACCACACTACCATGAGAGACTATACAACAAAAACCAGCCGACAAGGCCTACCAAACTATACATGAGTCGACACCTGTCTATGAGGCTCTAAAGGAACATAAGTGTTGCAACATAGCCGGAACAGGGCCCCGACATACCCATAATATCTATAACAAAAATGCATACCAAGACCAAGGCAAGTCTGAAGAAGGGATCTCGCTAATCACCGCTGAACTGGACAACCTACTATGGTGGGGGAGCTGCGCCTGCCTGTCTATCAGGACCTGCAGCACGACATGCAACGTCCACAAATAAAAGGACGTCAGTACGAATAAAGTACTGAGTATGTAAGGCAGGGAACCATAAGTACGAACAGTAATGTAAGCAGGGATAGAGAATAAACAACTTGTAACATCTGGGTACCTCTAAGGGCTACTGACATGAAATGCGTGATACATATGTATATATACATAAACTTTTAAAACATACGCCTCTGTGGGCATCATCATCATCATATCGTACCCGGCCGTAATAGGCTCGGTAAAAACGTACTCGGCCACGTGGAGCTCGGTAAAACCCAACTAATCAGTGGTTGCACAATAGGTGCCGTACCCGGCCGACTATAGCGCGGCTCGGTAGAGTAAAATAGATACATATATATAATGCATGCTCGACTCATGGACTCACGTTCTAAACCTTTCGGAGTGACGTAAGGTCGGTATCCTCTGTACACGTTATTAGGACTAACTCTTCACCATGAACCTTATAAGAATCAGGAAGTACCAATAACATTGATAACATAAGAATAAGAGAAGCAAAATCAGCATCAATCGTTCCATAAGAGGGGAAACAATATAAGTACTGCTAGCTTCTAAGAGTAGAGTATCTTTGGAAGCTCGTTCATTACATTATGTACAATCGGAGTCGTGCAAAAGAAGGAAAGGGATAGCCTCACATACCTTGTATATACTGCCCCAATCTCAAGCTATGCAATTTTCACGACTCCTTAGTCTACAATAAGAGAAACGATACTATAGTTACCATTCAAGCGTCATAACTATTATGTAACGACCACAACCTATTTTACGATGAAACGGACAGCACCTCCCCTATATATATGACTTCACACAATTCCAAACAATCACCAAACAGCCCAAACAACATCAATAATAATCATATTGAGCCTCCCAAAACAGTCCACGCACAACCAAATCACTTCATACATACGACGGCCACCGTAGTCGTGTCAAACGACCCGGAAATGTTACGAAGAACTACCAGCCCACGACCCTACATCTATATGGTGTTTCTCCACACCCTTCCTCCTCCAAAACTCCACAAAACAGTAGTAAAATACGCAGCCCAACAACAACACAAAACAGTCCACAAAACAGTCCGCTACAAGTGAATAACTCGAACTCACGGCTTCCGATCACCGTCCCGTGAGTTCTTACATGTATAGAACGAATTACCATGAATTCACAAAGCAGAATAAATGTATGAAAGATAGCAGTAAACTCACCTTACTTGTTGGATAACTCAGCCCTTATCTTGGTTCTTCAAACTCTAGGGTTTAACCCCAATTTGAACTTGAAAGAGAGGGAAAATCAATTAGGGTTTGTGGATAATTTTTGGGAGGAAGTTTGTAGGGGTTTAGGTCTGGTTATTTGTGAAATATAATGAGGGATATATTGCAGAAGATAAGCCTTTTAATGGGATCTTTGTTTGACCCGAAATTGCCTCTTTTTGGGCTATCATTTAACCAAGTAGGTGACCCACCTACTTGTCACCTAGCAGCTTGTGCAGTCTCGCAAAAATGTCTATATCTCTCTACTCCAATGTCGTATTGATAAAAGGTTTAATGCGTTGGAAACTAGACTCATATCTTCAATTTGGTGGGTAGATCACCCCGTAATTCCAAGTATATTGGGGGAAAAGCTTAATAACATTTGACCTAAAGTTTAAGTAAAACTATGAACTTAAGTTGCAACAACTCTTGTCGACTTTTGTTTCATAACTCGTTTGACTTCAAGCTATGATACAGTATATTTTAT
>NW_017670351.1:561794-589417 GCF_001879085.1 Nicotiana attenuata
AGGCTGACCTCTACACTGAACACGAACAGAAGGAAAACTCTTCGACCTCAACTGACGAACCTGCCGGTCTAGAATAGCTACCGGCTCCTCCTCATAAGACAAGTCCTTGTCCAACTGGACAGTGCTGAAATCTAGCACGTGGGATGGATTGCCGTGATACTTCCGAAGCATGGACACATAAAACACTACATGCACGGCTGATAAGCTCGGCGGCAGTGCAAGTCTATAAGCCACATTTCCTACTCGATCAAGAGTCTCAAACGGACCAATGAACCTAGGGCTAAGCTTGCCCTTCTTCCCAAATCTCATCACGCCCTTCATAGGCGACACTCGAAGCAATACCCGCTCGCCGACCATGAAAGCCAAATCTCGAACCTTGCGGTCGGCATAACTCTTTTGCCTGGACCGAGCTGTACGAAGCCTATCCTGAATGATCCTGACCTTGTCCAAGGCATCCTGGACCAAATCCGTACCCAACAACCGAGCCTCTCCCGGCTCAAACCATCCAACCGGAGACCGACACCGCCTACCATACAAGGCCTCATAAGGAGCCATCTGGATACTCGTCTGGTAGCTGTTGTTGTAGGCGAACTCTGCTAAGGGCAAAAACTGATCCCGCGAGCCTCCAAAGTCAATGACACAAGCTCAGAGCATATCCTCCAAAATCTGAATAGTCCACTCGGACTGCCCGTCCGTCTAGGGATGAAATGCTATGCTCAACTCAACCCGTGTGCCCAACTCTCGCTGAACTGCTCTCCAGAAACGCGAGGTAAACTGCGTACCTCGGTCCGATATGATAGACACGGGCACACCATGAAGGCGAACAATCTCCCGGATATAGATCTCAGCTAACCTCTCAGAAAAATAGGAGACTGCCACAGGAATGAAATGCGCTTACTTGGTCAGCCTATCAACATGACCCACACTACATCGAACTTTCATCCCGAGTCTGCCGGGAGTCCAACTAATGAAAGTTCCATACGTGATCCCGCTCCCACTTCCCACTCCGGGAAGCTCAATCCTCTGAAATGAACCACCGGGCCTCTGATGCTCGTACTTAACCTGCTGACAATTCAAACACCGAGCTATATATGCAACGATATCCTTCTTCATTCTCCGCCACCAATAATGCTGCCGCAAATCCTGGTACATCTTCGCGGCGCCCAAATGAATAGAGTACCGGGAGCTATGGGCCTCCTCGAAAATCAACTCTCGAAGACCATCCACATTAGGCACACAAACTCGACCCTGCAATCTCAAAACTCCATCATCACCTAGTGTAACCTGCTTGGCACCCCCATCCTGCACCGTGTCTCTAAGGACACACAAATCGGGATCATCATCCTGCCGATCTCGGATACGCTCCAATAATGAAGAACGAGCGACTGTGCAAGCTAACACACGGCTGGGCTCAGAAACATCCAACCTCACGAACTGATTGGCCAAAGCCTGAACATCCAAGGCAAGCGGTCTCTCACCGACCGGAATATAAGCTAAACTGCCCATACTGGCTAACTTCCTACTCAAAACATCGGCCACCACATTGGCCTTTCCCGGATGATATAAGATGGTGATATCATAATCTTTCAACAACTCCAACCATCTCCTCTACCTCAAATTCAACCCCTTTTGCTTGAACAAATACTGAAGACTCTTGTGATCCGTGAACACCTCACATGCCACGCCATACAGATAATGCCTCCAAATCTTCAATGCGTGAACAATAGCTGCCAACTCCAAATCATGAACCGGATAGTTCTTCTCATGAATCTTTAACTACCGCGAAGCATAGGCAATGACCTTGCCATCCTACATCAATACTGCGCCAAGCCCAATACGAGATGCATCACATTATACTGTGTAAGGCCTTGAACCAGTGGGCAAAACCAACACCGGTGCCGTAGTCAGAGCTGTCTTGAGCTTCTGAAAGCTCGCCTCACACTCATCCGACCATCTGAACCGGGCACCCTTCTGGGTCAACCTGGTCATCGGGGCTGCAATAGATGAAAACCCCTCCACAAACCAACGATAGTAGCCTGCCAATCCCAAGAAACTCCGAATCTCTGTAGCTGATGGTGGCCTAGGCCAGTTCTTGACTGCCTCAATCTTCTTCGGGTCAACCTGAATCCCCTCTGTTGATACAACATGACCCAGAAATGCAACTGAACTCAACCAAAACTCACACTTTGAGAATTTAGCATATAACTTACTATCCCTCAAGGTCTGAAGAACCACTCTAAGATGCTGCTCGTGCTCCTCCTGAGTGCCGGAATATATTAATATATCATCAATGAAGACTATCACGAACGAATCCAAATAAGGCCTGAACACTCGGTTCATCAAATCCATAAAAGCTGCTGGGGCATTTGTCAACCCGAATGACATCACCAAGAACTCATAGTGCCCGTACCGAGTGCGGAAAGTTGTCTTAGGGACATCGGATGCCCTAATCCTCAACTGATGGTAGCCAGATCTCAAGTCAATCTTTGAAAATACCTTGCACCCTGAAGCTGATCGAACAAATCATCAATCCTCGGCAGCGGATACTTATTCTTGATTGTAACCTTGTTCAATTGCCGGTAATCAATACACATTCTCATTGGCCCATCCTTCTTCTTAACAAACAACACCGGCGCACCCCAAGGCAAAACATCGGGTCTAATGAAACCCTTCTCAAGCAAGTCTTGCAACTGCTCCTTTAACTCTTTCAACTCAGGCGGGGCCATACGATGCGGCGGAATAGAAATGGGTTGAGTGCCCGGAGGCAAATCAATGCAAAAGTCAACATCCCTGTCGAGTGGCATACCCGGCAGGTCTGAAGGAAATACCTCAGGAAACTCCCGAACAACAGGCACAGAATCAATAGAAGGGACCTCAGCACTAGAATCGCGAACATAAGCCAAATAGGCCAAACACCCCTTCTCGACCATACGCCGAGCCTTCACATAAGAGATAACACTACGGGTAGAGTCCCTCTCCACTCTAAACGAGGCAAGCCCCGTAAGGCTAAGGTCACAGTCTTGGCATGACAGTCCAAGATAGTGTGGTAAGGTGATAACCAGTCCATCCCCAATATAACATCGAAATCAACCATGTCCAGAAGCAACAAATCTACACGAGTCTCAAGAATTCCAATCAGCACAATACAAGAACGATGGACTCGATCTACCACAATAGATCACCAATTTAGACACATATACAGGGACACTCAAGGAATCACTAGGCATGACCAAATACGATGCAAAATAAGATGACACATAGGAGTAGGTAGACCCTGGATCAAATAACACTGAAGCATCTCTGCCACAAACCAGAATAGTACCTGTAATAACTGCATCGGAAGCCTCAGCATCAGGCCTGGCTGGAAAAGCATAACATCGGGGCTGGGCCCCACCACCCTGGACTACCTCTCTAGGGCGGCCTGCGGCTGGCTGGCCTCCACCTCTAGCGGTCTGAGCTCCACCTCTAGCACCTCTACCTCCACCTCTAACACCTCTACCCCCACCTCTAGCTGGCTGGGCGGGCTGTGGAACACCTGGTGCCTGAACCATAGCACGGGAACCCTGCTGCTGTGACTGAGTACCCACCAATCTCGGACAAGCCCTCCGGATATGACCATACTCACCACACTCATATCATCCACCTGAGTGCTGCGGCTGAGGAAACTGAGACTGACCCTGGCGACCTGAATTACCACCCCGAAAACTCTGGAGCGGCGGTGCACTGATAGGAGCTGGTGCTGCACTGTAGAGCTGCTGATCAGAATACTGCATATGAGAACCACGGCCACTTGAAGCACCGTGAGAAAACTGAAGTGCTGACTGAAAGGGCCTAGGAGGATGGCCTCTACCATACGAATCCCTGCCTCTAGACGAGGCACCACTGAATCTGCCTGAATGACGGGGCCTCTTGTCCGACCCGTGACCACGTCCCTGCGACAGAACCATCTCCACTCTCCTAGCCACATTGGTCGCCTCCTGGAAAGATAGCTCACTCCCAGTCTCTCTAGCCATCTGAAGACGAATTGGCTGAATAAGTCCATCAATGTACCTCCTCACCCTCTCTCTCTCAGTGGGAAGTATGATAAGAGCATGACGAGCCAAGTCGATGAATCTGGTCTCATACTGAGTAACAGTCATAGAACCCTGCTGGAGACGCTCAAACAGCCTCCGATATGCCTCTCTCTGAGTGATAGGGAGAAACTTCTCTAGAAATAGCTGAGTGAACTGCTCCCAAGTCAAAGCTGGTGATCCGGCTGGTCTAGCCAAGCAATAATCTCTCCACCAAGTCTTGGCGGATCCAGATAAGGGAAAAGTGGCAAAGTCGACCCCATTGGTCTCAACTATCCCCATGTTCCTAAGAACCTCGTGACAGCTGTCTAGATAATCCTAGGGATCCTCAGTAGATGCACCGCTGAAAGTAGTAGTGAAGAGCTTGGTGAACCTGTCCAATCTCCACAAAGCATCGGCAGACATAGCTGCACCATCGCCGGTCTAAGCTACCGCACCCGGCTGAACTGCTTCAATTGGATAAGCTGTTGGAGTTTGAAACTGGGGAGCTACTTGCTCCGGAGTGCGAGTAGCAGGAGTCTGGACTCCTCCTCCAGCCTGAAAGACGGCTGGTGCTACAGGAAGTAGACCTGCCCGGGTGACACTCTCAATAAGGCCCACTAATTTAATACCAAAATCACTACAAGAATGCCAACATGCGCCTCTACCCAGAAACAGGTGTCACAATATCACGAACTGTCTATGAGTACTACATACAAGTGTTTGAAAAAGGAAATACACTCTATCTCGGAAACAAGTGAAAACAGAACATATAATGGATAAGAGAGAACGTCGGGCCTGCGGACGCCTGCAGGACTACCTCGGGATCTCTGGATGGACTGAAGGCTGGCTCCCCAAGTGCTGGTACCCAAATGCTGCTCTGGTATCTGCACATAGTGCAAAGTGTAGCATCAGCACAATCGACCCCATGTGCTGGTAAGTGCCTGGCCTAACCCCGGCGAGCTAGTGACGAGGCTAGGACCAGACTCCAGATAAACCTATGCAGTTATATAATATACAGCAGAAAATAACAGGATAAACAATTTAAATAGGAGGATGGGTACATGCTACGGGAAAAATGTCAAATCCAGCAGGAACTTAAGAGAAATATGAGAGAACAACTCAGAATCTACAACAAAACAATAATAATACTGTTGCAGCGCGCAACCCGATCCCTTATCATTTACCACTGTTGCGGTGTGCAACCCGATCCAATATAATATTGTTGTGGCATGTAACCCGATCCAATATAACGTTGTTGCGGCATGCAACCCGATCCATATTTAGTATTGTTGCGGCGTGCAACCCGATCCATATTTAATATTGTTGCGGCGTGAAACCCGATCCATATTTAATATTGTTGCGGCGTGCAACCCCCGATCCATATATACATATATACCTTTAGCAACAACCATGCCAAGTGTCCCGCCAGGGATCAATAATAAACTACACTATCCCGGCAAGGGATTCAACAGTAAAAGTAAATACGTCCCGGCAAGGGAAAATCAGCTATAACCAATCTTAACTCAACTCCTACTCATCTCAGTTAACACCAATACTCAATCATAAGTAATTTCCACGAAAATAAACTAAATCCTTGCTCAATATCGAGAATTGCCAATTAAAGCATCTGTGGTATCATTTAAGAACACAACAATATCAATTTAAGACTCACAGTCATGCTCGACACCAACGTATAGATACTCGTCACCATGTCTATACGTCGTACTCAACAAGAAGCAAATAGCAAATAGGACTCAACTCCTAATCCCTCAAGCTAAGGTTAGACCGAACACTTACCCCGAACTTCCACGGCCAACTCAATCCTCAAACACCGCCTTTCCTTTCGAATTCGGCTCCAAATCAATTGTACCTATACATAATGGACTTAATAACATCAATATATGCTAAAAAATCCAATCCCAATACTTAATTATAGCTTTCTAATCATTCTTCCCAAAAAGTCAAAAATTGACCCCGGGCCCGCTTGGTCGAAACACGAGGTTCGGACCAAAACCTGATCACCCATTCACCTACGAGCCCGAATATATAATTTGTTTTGAAATCTGACCCCAAAACGAGGTCAAATTTCCAAATAATCAAAAAGCCCTAACTCTACCCAAATTCCTAATTTTCTACCCTTAATCTCATGTTTTAGGCCTAGAAATCTAGTAGGTGTTGATAAAAATGGAAGAAAACAAGTCAAAGATTATTTACCCAAGAGGTTATGGTGAAGCAATTCTTCAAAAATTGCCCAAGAGGTGTGGAGAAGATGAAGTTTGTGAAAAATAATGAAAATCCCGTAATGTGTTCTGTTTTTGAAACTTAAAATAACTGCGCGAAATTGTTCATCGCGTTCGCGAAGGGTTAGGCCTGCTAGGCCTTCGCGTTTCCGGAAGACGGCTCGCGTTCACGGAGAATCGACCCCTCGAGCCTTCACGTTCGCGTCCATGCGGTCGCGGTCGCGTAGGTTTAATACCCCTCCCCTGCCCAGGCTCAATTAGCCTTCGCGTTCGCGTTGCCAGGACCGCGTTCGCGAAGAGAAGACCCCTTCCAACGCTTCGCGTTCGCGACCTAGGTTACGCGGTCGCGTAGAAGGAATTTTCCTTCGGCATAAATAACACATCACGTTCGTGAGGGTCATCCCGCGAACGCGAAGAAGAAAGTATCAGCACACCAGAACCGGAAAAACCTGCAACTTTTGAGTTCCAAAAACCTTCCGAAGCACATCCGAGCCCTCGGGGCTCCAAACCAAACATACGTACTAACTCAAAAACATCATACGAACTTATCCGTGCGATCAAATCGCCAAACTAACATCGTTAACAACGTATTAAACCTTAAAATCAATGAAATATTTCAAACTTCTAAAAACATCAAATTTTGCAATAAGGCTGGAATCACGTCAAACGGATTTCGTTTCTTACCAAACTTCACAGAATTATCTTAAACCACTTATAAGACCTTTACCGGGCGCCGGAACCAAAACACGGGCCCGATACCAACATGTTCTGATCAAAATTCATTTCCAAATCCCTTAAACAATTTCAGAAAACAATTTTCTTTAAAAATTTATTTCTCGGGCTTGGGACCTCGGAATTCGATTCTGGGCATTCGCCCAAGTCCCATATTTTCCTACAGACCCTCCGGGACCGTCACATCACGGGTCCGGGTCCGTTTACCCAAAACGTTGACTGAAGTCAAATTAATTTATTTTATAGTCAAAATTTATCATTTTCACAGATTTTCTCATTTAAGCTTTCCGGCTACGCGTCCGGACTGCGCACGCAAATCGAGGCAATGCTAAAAGAGATTTTTAAGGCCTCGGAATAGAGAATTCAATTTAAAAGCAAGTGATGACCTTTTGGGTCATCATATATACCTTGAAGTCTTCACGCCTCGGACTCAAATCCTTGATGCCTGGACTGGTAGGATGTACCTGGATCTGCAAAAGAAGACGTGCAGAAGCGTAGCATGAGTACACCACAACGGTACCCAGTAAGTGCCAAGTCTAACCTCGGTAGAGCAGTGACGTGGTCAGGTCATGGCCCTAAAGATTTAATAATATAATAATAATGACAAGGAAATGAAACGAGTAAAGAGTATACCAAGAGTTAACTACACATAAATAGTGCAAATAATACATCACGGAAGGAAACAAGGATTCGACATGTTAAGGAAACAAACAACCAAAGACAAGTACATCAAATAGATAAAGAACAACAAGGGTCACTATCGAGGTATCGCCTTATAGTTCCATATCACAAAATAACTCACAATCTTTCCTTATATCACCGCAAGAACCTTTACATTTAGTTTTTGAAAATCTTTTTCCCCAAAATAGCATCCGCGTTTTAGCCCACCTTATCACACCGCATGCTTCTAGTAGTTTCCCTACAAGCCACGCGTATCAAGCCCACTTTATCTTACCGCATGCGTTTCAACGCCCATACCTTATACCACCGCGTGGGTATCAATATCACAACGTATCACAAATCGCACCTCAAGTGCCCAATATCACAACATGCCACAGAAACCAAACAATAACAAAATTTCACAATAAGGAGCCCCTGGCCAACCACAATGTACACAAAGTCTCAACACTAACGATCGGAAGAATAACTCAATAGAATGATATTTCACAACTTAACACTTTGCCTCAATAGGAATCACGGCCTTGTAACCTAATGCCAATTTCAACAATAAGATATTACAAGAATAGCAATTTCAAGTAAAGAATTCAACAGTTAAATAATGAATACGGAATAAAGGAAACAAGAACTTCAACTAAACATGTAGAGCAATTAGCAAGTAAGAGATAAGACAAGTAGGCATGTGAAATTAGATTAAAAATTATGACTATAACATGTTAAGGTAACTCAATAAGGCATGAAAGGAAATTACATAGCTAGAACCGGTAATTTTCACATTTAGCCCGTGCACACACTCGTCACCTTGCGTACTCGCTTTTACACATCACAATTATCACAAGCAACACCAATCCTAAGGGGTAATTCCCCCACACAAGGTTAGGCAAGTCACTTACCTCAAACCACGCTAAATCATCCACTAGTAGCTCTTTCCCTCGATTATCCAACTCCGAACGGCTCGAATCTATCCAAAACAATTTCATACTATAAATATAACTATAGGAAACTAATTCAAATAGTGAAATTATGATCCTTGCAAAGAATTGAAAAAATTCAACCCAAAAAGTCAACCCGGACCCGCGCCTCGGAACCCCACCAAAATTACAAAATCCGAACTCCCATTTATATCGAGTCCAACCATACAAGAATTACTCAAATCCGACCTCAATTCGCTTTTCAAAACTCAAAAATTTAGTCTAAGAACTTTTACCATTTTCCGCCAATTTCCAACTCCAAAACATTAATTTAATGATGAAATTAACAATTGATTCTTGTAAATTAACCAAAACAGAGTTAGGATTCCTTACCACAAAGTTCTCTCTAAAAAAACCCTCAAAAAATCGCCTCCCACCGAGCTCTCTAAGTCCAAAAATGGATTATGAAACAAACCCTCAAATTTCCCCTTTTCTGCCCAGTGACTTCCGCTTCTGCGGCCCTTTTGTCGCTTCTGCGACACTGCAACTGCGGAAAAACCATCGCAGGTGCAGATTCCACTTACTCTCAGGGAATTCTGCTTCTGCGAATAAAACGTCGCACCTGCGAGTGCGCCCCTATGGAAAATCTCTGCTTCTGCGATGACCAACCAAACTCAACCCCATCTGCATCTGCGACCACTTCTCCATACCTGCGGACTTGTAGATGCGGATAGCACTTTGCACCTGTGATCCCAGCTGGGCAAGGCCATCTCCGCTTATGAGACCAAACACTCGCTTTTGCGAGTCCGCACCTGCGGCCAATCCCTCCGCAGGTGCGATGACACCAGAACAGCCCAGCTTCAGCAGTCCAAACTTTTTTCGGATTCGATCCGAATCACACCTGGGGCCCGGGGACCCTGTCTGAATGTACCAAATAGTTTCAAAATACATAACGGACCTACTCAAGGCCAAAAATACATCACACAACATAAATTCTACAAATCACAACCCAAATTCATTCCTAAGCAATTATGAACTTCTGAATTTCGAAACCAGTGTCGATTCAGACCAAAACAACTCTGATTGACTTTAAATTTTGCACACAAGTCATAAATGACGTCGCGGACCTATTCTAACTTCCGAAATCGGGATCTGACTCCGATACCAATAAAGTCAACTCCCGGTCAAACTTTCAAAATCTTTCAACTTCCAAACTTTCGCCAATTTATGCCGAAACAACCTACGGACCTCCAAATCAACATCCGGACACGCTCCTAAGACCAAAATTACTATATAGAGCTATTGGAACCATCAAAACGCCATTCCAGAGTCATCTTCACACAAGTCAAGCTACAGCCAACTCCTACAACTTAAACTTTCAATTTAGGGACTATGTGTCCCATTTCACTCTGGAACTCACCTGAAACCAAAACCAAATACCCCGACAAGTCACGTAACCACAATATGACATAGAGAAAGCATAAATTAGGGGATCGGGGATAAAATACTCAAAACGACCGTCCGAGTCATTACAAAATGGGGTGACGTTCGCAGCAAAGAAGATAAAGATATTGGTAACTCATGGCAAGAAAATCGGAGAAGCAATAGAAGATGATGAAATCACTTTCACGGAAGAAGACTATGATGACCTTATTTTACTGCATAATAATGCTCTGGTGATATTACTTAATGTTTTAGATAAAATTAAACATGTGTTTGTTGATCCAGGTAGTTCAGCCAATATCATCTAGTTGAGAGTTTTGGAACAAGCAAAGTTAACCGAAAATATAGTTCCGACAATAAAGCTTCTGGGCGGGTTCAACCTAACAAGTGTAACAGCCCGAAGGGAGATCTTATTGCCCACACATGCCGAAGGCGTAAAGAAAACCACTTTGTTCGAGGTGGTGGATAGAGATATGGGATACAACGTGATCCATTGTAGACCACGGATTCATGAAATGAACGTTGTGCCATCGACTTATCATCAATTGCTGAAGTTTCCAACACCGGATGGGATCAAGCAGATTAGAGGTGATCCACCTGTTGCGATAGAAATGAAAGTTGTCACCTTATCCAGCAACAAGGCGGAAGGAACGAGCAAATAGCAACACAGGAACCGATGTCTACTGCCCTTCCGGACCCCGTTGAAGGTTGTTGGAGAGGAGGAGACCTCAGATTATTATTAGGTGCCTAGATCCTTTTAGGTACCGGAAGAAGCAGATGCCACAAAGTTGACCGCAGAGGAACTTGAACAAATTGCTTTGTTCACAGAGTTCCCAGATAAAAGGTTTACCTGGGAACGAAGTTGAGTCCCGAACTCAGGATTAAAATTACTAATTTTTTTCAAAAGCTAACTTCGATTGTTTCACTTGGTCTCATCTGATATGACAAGTATTCCACTAGATGTGGTTGTCCATAAGTTAAGTTTGGACCCAAAATTCTCGTCGGTGAAGCAAAATAAATGGCAGATAGCTGAGGTTAGGAACAAGTTTATTAAAGAGGAGGTAACCCGATTGTTAAATATAGGTTCAATTCGGGAAGTGAATTACCTTGATTGGTTAGCTAACGTAGTGTTTGTGCCTAAAAAGAATAATAAGTTTAGAATGTGTATAGATTATAAAGATCTAAATAAGGAATGGCTAAAAGATTCTTTTCCGTTGTCGAACATTGATCAAATGATCGATGCTACGGCCGGACATGAATTGGTGAGTTTTCTTGATGCATATTTTAGGTATAATCAAATTATGATGCACCCGAAAGATCAAGAAAAAATCTCATTTATCACAAATTTTGGCACTTATTGCTGTAATGTGATGTCTTTTTGGCTTAAGATTGTCGGAGCCACCGATCAGAGGCACGTTAATAAGGTGTTTGAGCATTAAATGGGTAAAACCATGAAAGTTTATATTGACGACATGTTGGTTAAATCTCTTAGTGCAGGAAATCATTTGACTCATCTACAAGAGACATTTGATATTTTGAGAAAGTACAACATGAAGCTCAACCCTGAAAAATGCGCTTTTGGAGTTGGTTCGGGAAGTTTTTTGGCTTCGTGGTTTCTCAAAGAGGAATTGAAGTGAATCTAGACAAGATATCCTTGACCAACTGATAAGTGTGAAGGAAGTGCAAAGGTTGACTGGCAGGTTGGCGGCCCTTAGCAGATTCATATCAAGGTCATCGAAAAAGTGTCATTATTTTTTTCACTTTTGAAAAAGAAGAATGATTTTTCATGGACTCCAGAATGTCAACAAGCGTAGAGAGACCTGAAAAGGTACTTCCAGTCCTCTGCTAATGTCCAAGCCGAAGGAGAGAGAACAATTATTACTTTATTTAGCGGTCTCGGAAGTTGCGGTGAGTGCAGTCTTGTCCGGGAGGAAGAAGATACGCAACCCCCTGTTTATTATGTTAGTAAAATACTATCGGGAGCGGAGATACGTTATTCGCATCTGAAAAGTTGGCTCTAGAGGAACCAAGGACATACGCTATTATTACTAATTAAATTATAATTAATTAATAGTACACATTCTAATTTTAATTTATAACTTAACCATGATATACTAATATTGTTGAATGAAAATACAGGCCGGTGTAAGTTTCCTCGGCTATGCATGCTTGTGAACACAAATGATTCATCGAGACATTCACAAAGTAATCTTTTCCTCGAGTATTTTGATTACTAGTTTACACTAAGCATCAAACCTTTTTTTTGGTTTCTCACTTGATATCTTATATTTATGTTGAGGTTTAATTAAATTTGAATTTATTCAGAAAGTTCCCACATTAAAAGATATGGTGCTCCCTAAACATCTGGCCCCCTCAAAATGGAATTTTTTAGGTTAAGAAAAGTAAAGGCCAGGGAATGTTTAAATTCTCCCAGACTGCGCATTAATTCGACACATCATTTTTCAGCATTTGTCAAAGGTTGCTTTTTTTCTTTTTTTTCGCATTATTGTGGTTAAATTAATATAAAGTATATATACTTTAAGCTGCTTTTGCGCCGTATGTGGAAGATCTTCTCGTGGCTTCACGTATATGAACGTGTTCTTCTTTTATTGGATAAAAAGTATTCATAAACTATTTATAACTTGAAATTTAGCCTTTTCTTTTGACTTTAATTTTTTGTACACCGATAGCATGCAATTTTGTTACAGTTAAATTAATCTCCAATAGTAAGTAATCGTTTGTGATTATCAATAATTTGAAATGTAATCAATAATCTGTTATAATCCATTAAAATACACTATAACTCAATCTTTTTACACATAAGTACACATATAATTTATGGTAGTAATTTTTTACCCCAGGGGAATGGGGTATAGTGGGGGACTGCCACTATAATCCTGTTATCTTTGTTTACTAGTGATTACGGTATAAGCTTAGTCTTATACGATATTTATGAATATATAGTAAATATATGACACATGTCTTCATATATTCTTATCACAAAATCATGGTTAATTACTACATATTGTCACATTATTAAATTATAAATTTAGGGATTTTTACTTAGCTATACTAGAATAGAAATATTTACCTCATTTATTTAGGTTCCTTATTAATTACTTTGTATATCTATATTTACAAGTTATATACAAAATCATAAAAAAGAAAAAAAAATTCAAGTCTCTTAATTTTAGCGTGTCAGTTACACGTAGAGCCGTCAAAATGGGATTGGCCCGTAAGGCCAGCCCGCTACTTGGGTAAGGTTGGGCTAGGATTTTTTGAGTCCATTTAAAATTGAGGCTTATAAGTCCGGCCCAAGTCAGCCTGCTGGCCCTTGAGGCTTGACCGAGGCTGGGCCTGAGCCGGCCCGTGGGCCAAAAATTATTAAATTCAAATTAATTAACTATTAAATATTTTTTAAAAAAAAGTAAAAACTAAAAAAACTATTAACTATAATCCTCATTCCCCAACCCTAGATTGTTCAGTTACCCTTCCATATTAACTAGAATTTAGATTTTTGACATGCATGTACTATTGCAAAATTACAATTTCTTTTGCTTGATTAATAACGAACTGAAAATTTTTTAGGTGGTCAATAATAGTCTTTTTTCAAAAGAAAATATTACTTTAAGTGTCCAATTACCAATTTGGATTACTTTAATACATTATTTATATTAAACTGCTCTTTCGTATAGAAACAAATCAATTTTAATTAAAAAAAAAAAAAAGAACTAGAGAAGAGCTAGAGATATAGATGAAAGAAAACTATTAAGAAAACATTCATGTAACTTCAAAAAAGAAGAGCCAGAGATATAGATAATTTGCATTTCAATTATAAGATTCCTCGTCAATATCAAGTTTTTTTGTACGCTTAACAAAACAGAAGTTGTTTACATGATTAATCGACTACGTCACGAAAAAATATTTAAGGATTTAAAGAAATTCTTTTTTCTAAAAAAAATTGAAGGGGCGGCCCGCCCTAGCCCGCGACCCTCTTAGGGCTGGATTGGGCTGGCCATTTTAAGGCCCATTCATATGGCGGGCCGGCCCGTCCTAGCCCACCAAATTTAAAAGCCCACAAGACTGAGGCTGGGCTTGCCCGTTTTGAATTCTCTAGTTACACGACACCCACCCTCATTTCCAATAACCTTCGTACATTTAAGATTATGTTTCTTTTCCGGAAGATGTCAAAAACATTTTCTCTCTTTCTTGTAAATCACTAAAAATCTCTCTTTTATTTTTATCCCCCCACCCCCCCAAATTTCCGACTCTTTTCCTTTTTCAAAGGTTTTCAAACTCAATTTCAACCACCCAAATCTCTATTTCTTATTGATACAATGCAGACAAAATTTAAAATAATGCTCTAGAATCAAGCTGTCAGTAAGTTTTGAATATATTTTTCCTTCTTTCTAAAATCTTTATTGTATGTGACTTGTATATGATACATCAATTCCCAAAATAATACTTGATACAATACTTATATAATTATAATACGATTATATTAGATTTTTAGTTTAGGGTTGTGATTGAAACTTGAAAAATATTAAGATCATAACTGTATCACAGTTTTCAAAAATGTATCGTGATTGTATTATAATTGTTTCAGGAATTGTATTACAAATGTATAGTAATTATATATTTATTATATATCGTTACGAGCAGTTGTGAGTTCGTGACGAATTTTACAGTTTTTATCATAAATATGATAATTGTATATTTAATTTATTAGTATTGTATCAGATATTATTTTGGCTATTAATGTACAAGATACAAGTTAGATAAATTGTGATACAAGTTTGATACAATTACGTTTTAGGCATTGATGTATCTGATACAATTCAAATACAATAATGATACAATTATCATACAATTCCTGAATATTTCTTCATTTTTAGTGTTGTCTAGTCTCCCAGTAAAAGAACGATACAATTGACGATTTCTTAATAATATAAAGATGTCGGCACTAGTGGAAAGAGAGAAGATGGAGACAATGGGTGTAGATTAAGAGCCTGTTTGAAAAGCCACCTAGTAATTGAATTTGGGTGTAATTGGTGTAATTACACAGTTTGGCATGTTTGTCTGGCCATGTAATTACTTGGTCAGCATAGAATTTGGTGTAATTGGAGAGGTGTAATTACACTCTCCAATTCTCAAGGGGAGGTGAGAATTTGTGCTAATTACACTATGTAATTACACGGTTACTTTTAAATTTTCCCTTTTTGTTTTTATTTTAATTTACTTTCTTTTATTTCCATAATTTTAATTTCTTTTTAATTTTATTTTTTATTTTACTTTTACTTTTTAATTTCTTTTTAAATTTTAAAAAATAATTTTTTGAACATTATTTATCGTTTATTTCTTTACCTTTACTTCTTGTGATTCCATGTAATTGCTCATATATTTTATTTCTTATTCGTTTTATTTTCTTCATTTAGCGTAATTGGGTTATTATTTTAGTTTTTGAAACTCCAACTCCTAATATTAGAAATAATGAGTCATTAACAAACTTGGCATACAATGAGTGATGCTATTAAAGTAGAATTTTATTGTGGAATGAGGTTATAAACTTATTATATTTCCTAATCTTAAGTGGTATTGGAACTTATTTTTATTATGTTGTTAAAGTATTTTTTTTGTTTGGAATTTTAAAATTGTGTTATATTTATGGTTCCAATTTACTTGTTTTAGTAGTATTGGCTTATTATTTCGCATTGCATGTTATTTATTTTTTTAGTTAAAATTGATATATTCATTTTGTCAAATATTTGCATAATGTTATGATATTATATTTAATATTAATTTATTTTATCAAATATGCATTCCATGATTTCTTACAAAACGCATGTTTTTAGTTTTTATAATTAATTAAACTTAATATTATTAATTTAGAAAATATATCAATTTTTTTTACAATATTATTTATAAATATATGACTATTAATTAGTGTATATTCAAGAAAAAAAATATGCATCTTAAATACCAAATCTAATATCATTTATACTTATAAAAAATTATTTATAAGCATATATTTATTATATTAACTTTTAAGTTTTGATAATTATTTCATTTAAAATTTAATTCGGGTGTGTAATTACATTTGTTTTAATCAAACATTATGCTTGTAGTTACAATGTAATTACGTAATGACAAACAAACAGGTTGTCGTAATTACTAGGTTGTGTAATTACTAGGCTGTGTAATTACTACCCTGGTGATTGTACTAATTCCAATTGCCAGGTGACTTTCCTAACAGACCCTAAGGGATTTTGATGTAAAAAAAAAGGAGAGAGGGAAAAAAAAAGAAAGGATGTAATTGAATCCATTAATTGAAGGCACTCATAATGAGGTGAGAGCCTTTTAAGGAGCAATGTATACAATTTGTAAGAAAAACCTAGATATTTATTAAAAACTACAAAATATAAAGAACATAAGTCAATAAGTTTCTAATATAGTATAGCTGGGTAAAAATCCCATAGATTAAGAAGTTTAAGAACTTCTAATTTTTTTCTAGATCTTATATAGAAATAACACACTTGCATCTGACCTTTGCTTAAACCCTAATCCTACTAATTGTGGTACTTTTGAGTGTTCTATAGGTAAATTGCATCAATCATGTTGCTCACTTTCCCAGTTCCCTTCATTTTGAAAGCACGGTTTTAGCCTTTAATTTTCAGGTGTGTGGTTGGACCACAAATAGTTGTAATTAACAAGTAATTTTTCTAGAATATATGAAACTGTTATGCAAAATCTTGATTAAAGCATATCAAGCTTTTATTAAAAGAAGAGAAATACATGTAAAAGAATGGGTGTGTATCAGCTTTCACAGCTATATATGGAAATTATCCAAATGGCATGAGAACTCAGAATGCACTGCTTCACTTGTGCATGTAATCCTCTTGTCATCAACTAAGAAACTGTTCTGCCCATAGGCCAATAAAGATGACAAAGGATAAGGAGCGGCTACTAGATAAATAAAAATTATTTAAATTTACAAGAAGCATTGGAAAGGGCAACTTGAATTTATGGAGGTCTCTGGTTAGTCAGCCAAGGGTTTGTTTTGGGCAAAATTATGCATTTGACAAGTTGGCTAAAACTAATTACATTCGTTAGTCAAATAAATAAATAAATAAAATATATATATATATATATATATAATTTATTTATATATTATATTTATTATATGTATATTATATATTAATATAAAAAATATGATTAAGGAGGTTATTGATCCTCAATCAAGCGAGTCCACATTTATGCGCCAATTGATCGAGTCTCTCGTTCATGTACAAAATTTTATATGGCACCCAGTTTTGCACTATCCATTTAATTTGAAGCCATTTTTTTTAAAAAAAATTTAATTGTTACCCAATTTTTTAATAACTTCAGATACATACATTTTTTTCCTTTTTATTATTGTTGTTTTCTTCTTTTTTGTGCTTCAAGTTTCTTCTTCCTCTTCTTCTTAGCTGCAAAGTGAGTTTTTAAAATTTATTTGTTGTTTTGATAATCTGGTGATTGAGATTTGTACTTTATGATATTTGAAAGTTATATTTCAAATTTGAGTTCATTTAGAATAGATTAGGGCATTAAATTAAATCGTGTATTGGATTGTTGAAATTTGAAGAACAAGTTCATGTTTCAGAACTTAAGATTCGAAATCTGAAATTGCATTCAATATATAAAACTACTTAGGATTCGAATTTGTGAAGTTGCATTTGAAAGATAGAATAACTTCAAATTTGATTTTTAAAGTTGAATCGAATAAATTGAACTACGCTTTGCAAAATATTATGCAATGTGAGATAACTTCAACGGTGATCCCAAATGTGGATATATATTATATAAAAATGCCCCCTCATTCATAGTATTAGAGTATTGCTAATGAGTTTATAGGTTGAATGAATGTTCCTTACTTATAAAGTAGTCTTTTGAGTTGGACTCTTCTGTTTAATGCGGACATATAAATCTCTTGTCTATTTGTGCTTGTGATTATCCCAAATATATAAAATATCAAAAGAGAGACACATTTATTCCTTACGTGATGGAACAGTCTGGTTCTCATCCTATATAAAGGCCATAAGACTACACCCTATTTCCTCACAAATCAAATCATATCATATCACTTGTTCCCTTCTTATGGAACAGAAAATAGTAGCAACTCTTTGAAGTCTAGGGTTCTTACTTTATGTGTTCCAAATTTCACTATTTGCAGTCCGAGACTTGACTTCAAGATTCAGATAACAACAAGAAGAAAGTCTCGGTCCTAAATAAATTGGGGGTAATTAAATTAAAGGAGGTGACAGAAGAGAGTGAGCACACATGGTGTTTTCTTACATGAGATATATATATTCATGCTTGAAGCTATGCGTGCTCACTCTCTATCTGTCACCCATTGTTTTCTCTCTATAGACCTAAAAGTTTTCTTGATTTCCATTTTGCATATATATATTTGTCTGCCTATGGATTTTTCTATGCCCTAATAGCAATCTAAATATTCATCTCAGTTATTTTCCTCTCACCCTTTTCGGGCTTGGGGGAATTCAACAGGAAATGGTAAAGTTTTTACAAGTTTGAGAATGGTATTCCCTTTTTGTTAGGAACCCTAAAATTTCCCATGGTAAGCTTTCTATTTGTTTAAATCTGAATTGTTTTCAAAACGAATCTGGTTTAGTCGGCAGGTTCCACTGAAATTGATTAAGAGTTTAGTGTTTAGGGCTTCTACAAAGACCTAGCTAGCAATTAGGGATTCATTAATTCTTTTCTCTTTTACAGTATTTATGCTAGCAAATACTTTTAATATGGAAAATAAGTAGCAATTTTGCAGCCTTATTTTATTTATGGTGCAGAAATGATTTTGCAGTATCATCTTATTATGGAAAACAAACAACTATTCTTACTTTTCTTTCGCAGTTGCTAAACCTACTGTCTTTTGGCAACATGAACTGGCCTGAGGTGAACATCCAAAAATTTTGCTTCTTTTTCTTTGTAATTTTGTAAACAGCTTCGCAGTTCTCTGATTATAATTTTAGTGCTATAAAATGAGGAGTTGTTACGAATTATGGCATCCACTTAAGGAATTAATTCTCATATTATGTTTTCCCCCCCAAATCTGACTAAAGACGAAAATAAAAAGTTCCGTTATTATCTTATCCAATGGGGCTCTTGCTAATTTCGGACTGATATGGCTTGCTTGATTTTTTTAATTTTTTTTTAAACATGCACCTCGACTAAGTTCATCCAGATTTAGACAAATAAAAAGAAATGACTTAGTGTTTTTATCTCTGCTAAAATTTGAACGTGAGATGATTTCCTTATTTTTTTTGGTTTTATATAGAGAGAGAGAGTACAAAGCTTCCTTGGCCATTCATCAATTTGTAGATCTATCGAATTTCCAACTTGCGTATTACATTAAAAATACGATTGGCAGCTACCGTTAGCAACTTATTTGTTTTCTTTTTTTAACAAAAGTTTTGTGTACAATTTTGATAATTGTATTGCCTTCTTACTTACAGATGAGGGTGTTTATCGGCGGATTGGGCGGATATTTACGGTATCAGTTTGACTTATCGATTATCGGTTTATAAATGTAGTAATCCGATAGTCAATCAATAAGACATCGGACCGATTGGTATCGGATTAACGATTATCGAACGGTTATCGGGCAGTTTATCGGATTATCGATTAAAAAAAAATTTGGAGTAAAACATCACATATGATTTGTCTTTGCAATGATTTCTGGATGAAGTAAATGAAGTCATTTGTATTGAAAACTAAACTAACTGACCAAGACAAGAAAATAGAAATTGAACCCTAATAAAGGCGCTCTACAAAGTAAAATTTCCTGAGTTTGCTTTATCGTTGCAAATCAAATTCATTTCAACCACCTTTAGCTTTTTTTTTAAAAAAAAAAAAATGAAATTTCCCAGTTTAATGTGGAGAGTTAAACTCATTAGAGAAGAAACAAGAAGGGGACTTGACCTTACCTCTTATGATACAACACAGGGACAATATGGATGGCCAAAAATTAAATTATTACATCCATCGTTACGCCCCTACATCATAAGTAGACTAACTAACAAAAAAATTAGCCTTGTCGTATCTTAGCCTTATACTAGGCATCTGAAATTTGTCCAAAAGAAAAGAGCCTTTGGCCCCTCTTGGAAGGTCTTGGAATGAGTAGCAAGGCGATCCATGTTGACTGTCTTTAGCAAGTTTTGCTAGGTGATCCGCCACGTTGTTCGCTTCCCTAAAGCAGTGGTTAACACTGACATTACCTTGACTCAATATCTGAGAGATCTCATGGATCAAATAATCAGCTTGTAGTTATTGGCTTGCTTATCATTAATCATTTGTATTACTGCCGTAGAGTCAAGTTTCAGACTCAAGTCTTTAAAACCATTTTGAGTACACCATTGCACACCAAATTTTGCAGCTTGTGCCTCTGCTATTGTATTACTGTTACATGTTGTTGGTTGGGAGAACGCCATGACTAGATTTCCCTTGTATTACCTGGTTTAGGAGTTTCCCAGCAAACAATAATACTTCTAGGAATAGGCTGGAGCTTAAATAAGTTGTCGCAGAAGTTGATCCAAGGTAATGTCAGTCCATTGTTAGGGAATGCCTTATTGACAGCAACTTTAACCATCCAGCTAATTTCATAATTCACTCTGAACATATTGAACTTTTTCTGATCTCCATATTTGCATGCACACCATCGTTTCCATAATTCCCAGTACACTATGATCGGGACGATTTGAATAACCAATTTATGAAGAGTCTATTACTCAAATGGTCACTCAATTATCCCAAATTATCTCTTAAAGTCACTTTTCTTTCGTTTGTAACAATAAAGTCACTGAACTATGCCTATTGCTCAGAAGGTCACTCAACTAGATTTTCCAAATTTGGATTGCTAAATACCTATTTTACCATCTAAATTATAAATATTTATCTTCTTTTTATTTTTGTTAAACTTTTTAATATTATGATTTTTTATTTTTAATTATATTATGGACTTACCTATAGAATAAATAAATATTATTTATAAATTAAAGAAAAAAATATTTAAGCAAATATAATGCTGGAATAACAAAATAATGAGCATAAAAAAAAATTAATTAGAATAATATGTTTGTAATAACAATTTTAGAATTAACAACAAAAATTCAAAAATTTATTTGCACAATTTAGAATGAAAGAAAATAAAGGTTGTAAAACATATATTCCGTGCACGTAATATAAAAATAATTATTAAATAAATATATTTTAATATACGTTATATATTCTTGAAAATTATACTCAATTATACTATTATGTTTCTACCAACTTTCTAATGACACAAAGTTATGTCACTGGAAAGTAGGGTACTATCTGTATAGGGTATAATATGCTATGTTAAGTCGTTCATGGAATATATATAATATAATTGAGCATAATTTTCAAGAATATATAAAGTATATTATAAAAGTACCTTTATTTAAATAATTATTTTTATATTACATGCATGGAATATATATTTTACAACATTTATTTTCTTTCATTCTGAATTGTGTAAATAAATTTTTAATTTTTTCTTGTTAATACTAAAATTGTTCTAATTAATTTTTTTTACTATGCTCATTATTTTGTTATTCCAGCATTATAGATTCTTAAATACTTTTTATTTTTTTAATTTATAAATAATATTTATTTATTCTATAGGTAAATTCATAATATAAATTAAAAAGGGAAAATCATAATATTAAAAAGTTTAAAAAAAATAAAAGAAGATATTTATAATTTAGAGGGTAAAATAAGTGTTTGGCAATCAAAAATTTGAAAAATCTAGTTGAGTGACCTTCTGAGTGCAATAGGCATAATTCAGTGACTTTGTTGTTATAAACGAAAGAAAGTAACTTTAGGAGATAATTTGAGATAGTTGAATGACCATATGAGTAATTGCTGCATTGATTGATCTTTTCTGCCACCAAGAATTTGATAGGGTCCCAATGGTACCCTGCTGACTAGTATTACCTCCTATCAGCACAGATAACTCTGTCTAATAAGGCTTAGACAAATAAAAAGAAATAACTTAATATTTATCTCTGCTAAAATTTGAACGTGAGATGATTTCCTTAATTTTTTGGTTTTATATAGAGAGAGAGTGTACAAGCTTCCTTGGGCATTCCTCAATTTGTAGATCTATCGAATTTCCATCTTGAATATTACATTAAATTAACAATACGATTGGCAGCTACTGTTAAATCATATACTTGTATACATAGAAGTAGCAGACTAGCAGTACTACTATGTTCCAACTAACTTAAATCCAATCATACATCAAGGTCATAAAAGTGTAAATATGAAAATTCTTGACGGGTTAACGGTTTATCCGATAAGGAATTTGAGTAATCCTCCCCCAAACCGTTAAGCCGTTAATTATAAAATTTCAATCCGTTCACCAATTATTACTCCGATAATCTGATATCAATAAATCAATAAGCCGTTTTTGCGATTTGATTAACGGTTACAGTTCGATTTTGAACCGCCATACTTGCAGATAGTAAAAAAGTGCATAAATCTTACTCTTGCTTAGCTATTAAAGACTGTTTCAAGGTTTTATGGAATTTTACCATGTTATATATTGTATAAAGTATTAGCTGAATGTTATCGTCCGTCATATCTTTTGCTAACTCAGTCCCCATTTATATGACACTCTTTTCGACTTTCATATGATATCACTTTTATTTTCTGTGTGAAACTGAAGAATTTAAACTATTCAACTTTTAAATTATTGATGCGATATTTTTCTACTGATTAATTTTTAGACAAATATTCTAATGATTCTTCTGTTATTACTAAAAAATATATATGTCAAATTACAACAACAAACCCAGTATAATCTTACAGGTGAGGTCTGGAGAGGGTAGTGTGTACGCAGACCTTATTCTTACCTTATGAAGATAGAGAGGATGTTTTCGAAAGACCCTCGGCTCAAAAAACAGTGAATGAAATCAACAAATAATAGCAACAACAAGGTAATAGGGTAATGGAAGCTAATAACACAACATATACTAATAACGAACTAGGAATAAACAAATACATATATGTCAAATTAACATTTTAATTTTTCTTTTACTCAAATACTGCCAGGTAAAATCAGATGTAATAGTATATTTCAATATTTATGATCAGTTTTTCTATTTCATGGTTTCTTGTGTTGTTTATGAAGTTTGATGCCATACTCAAGTTGCAGAAGCTTGACAATTTGCTAGCAGGGTTTTCATAAATCCATTAACTATTTCAGCATCGAAGGATGGAGCTCTGATGCTGAACCCATTATCTTTTATATAGAATGCTGTGTTATAAAAATAAACTTTTTGCTATATGTTTAAATTGTCGAATTCGTGTGATATAAGGGAAGAATATAATGTAGTGGCAAATATGACTCAAAATTATAGTTTCGTTAGATCACATTTTTCAAAATTTCAAGTGTGATAATCTTGCATTTTTTGAATTCCCATACTAGAAATTCTGAGTGATTATTCATGCGAAAGAGGGGAAGATACTATATATATATATTAGCATGTTGCTGTTTCGGTTATTTCTTCCCGACACAAGAATAAATATAATCTACAAGGTCCAAATATGGTTCTTTAGTTGATGAATTGCATGCACTAATGCACGTGGCGGTATTGCTTGAGCTTCTGTTTTGCAACATCTGCTATTGTGCCAACACTTCAGTGCTTGTACTTATGATAGGATGTCAGAGATCTACGAATGAAAACTTCATTTTATGTGTTTGACCCGGTAAACGATAATATAGCCTTAGAATGCTGTGACGCTTCAACCTAACTCCAAAAGGTCAAGGTTAGATGAGGAGAATAAATCGTTGTCGAAGCTCAAAATGGTTCAACAGAAGACGAGGACGAGGGCGAGCATCCACTTTCGGTACGAAATGACGACCAGTTTTAGGATTTAGATTCCCTAGAGAATATACAATAACAACAACAACGACCTAGTAAAATTCCACTAGTGGGATCTGGGGAGGGTAGTGTGTACGCAGGCCTTACCCCTACCCCGAGGGAGTAGAGAGGCTGTTTCCGAAAGACCCTCGGCTCAAGAAGACGAAAAGAGACAATATTAGTACCACCAATAGAAACTATAGGATAAATAACATCATGAAAATGAGTAAGTAGATGCAAAGCAAAAGCGATAGACAGTATATAGACCCGACACTAATGGATATTCTTTTCTGTTGTACTGACTAGGGTTTTGAGGCACACGTGCACATATAGATAGAAAGAGATGTAGATTAGAAAGGGGATTTCTCTGTACAAGATTCTCACTTCATAAAATAGATCACAAAGCTTGACTTTATACTCCCCTTTTTTATCCCTCTCACCCAATCCAAGAAGTATTGGAATACAAGGTGTTGGAATGGAACTTGGTGAATGGGAAATGGAGGAAGAAAAAGTGAAGAGAAAGTGAATTGTTCCCTTATGCTTTGGAAAGAGCAATTGTCCCTCATTGGTAGTGAAAAGAAAAGGGGATGTGTTTATATTAAGAAAGCACTTCTCTTGGTGTTAAATGGGTGGAAAGAAGATAAGCCTTGCGCCGTCGCTCGCTCGGCTTCGTCTTCGACTTCGACTTCGGTCAGAGATTAATTGATTAATCTTTTTGGACAAAATTTCTTTTAATTATTTAATTAATTATCGAAAAGTCAACCCGAAATAACCCAGGACCCGCATTCGACCCGCTCTGTTTCTTTTCCCGAATTTTTAAATTCTTTTCTCGGATTATTTTAAACGCTAACAGTTCCAGAAAATATCAATAAACTTGATTCCAGAATTTTTCTTTACGAACTTCTTCTTCTTCTTCTTCTGAACAAATAAATTTCAGTGTGATTTATAGCCATTAAGTGGTTTGTAGTTCACCAGGTTTTAGGTACCGATACTCCGGTGAGTTAAATCGTTCTATCCTGAGGACAATATTCAAACACCTCGGGTACTTGAGGGGAATAATTTTCTTAAGGACACACTGTCAGTGACCTTGATTTCATTCCGAAATTTATTTTTTAGATTCTGCTTTGATTATTTCGAGATTTTGCTTTACTTCTGATTTTCTGTTTCTGTTTTCTGTTACAGAAAAGTTACTGTTTCATAATATTATAGTAAATACAGATTATTAACAATCTTATGGAAATTAGTTTTTATACTTTAATCTATATTCTGTTTTCTGGAAATTAAAACCCTTGTGGTTTTTTATTGCTTCTGAATTTTTCTATTTCTGATTTGAAGATATAAAAACTTCATCGGAGTATTAAAGTTCAGGAACGATTTGAAGAACATAAAATTTTCATCGTTTTCTTGTGAAACAATATATAAAAATTTCGGTATTTGTATATCAACGTACTTTTATTATTAATTACAATACTGTCTATTGTTTTATTTGTCACACCTCCTTTTTCTATCCCGGAAGGGTATAAAGGGAGTTTTTTCCAATTTAAGTGACAATCGAAACGGAATTATTTATTTAAGATTCAGAGTCGCCACTTGGGATAATTTATGGTGTCCCAAGTCACCAGTTTAAAATCCCGAATCGAGGAAAATATTGACTCTGATTTACAGTCCGCGAACACAGAAATCCGGGTAAGGAATTCTGTTAACCCGAGAGAAGGTGTTAGGCATTCCCGGGTTCTGTGGTTCTAGCACGGTCGCTCAACTATTATTATTGGCCTAATTATCTAATTTATTACATATTTTAAACCTATGTGCATTTTTTAACCTTTTAGCCGCTTTTAATTATGCAAAGAATTAATTCTAGGTTATTTAAAACATATCGCATGCCTCGCTACATGAAATGCACCCGCGGTTCAACATTTTTATTTTTATTATTATTATTCCAAATTATGGCAGGGTCACATGAAATGCACACCCAAGCCCCTTTAATCTAATTTGACGTAGTTCAGTTGAAGAATAGCAACCCAATTTCTATACTGCGTCAAAATCATGTTCAGCTATAACCAATTCGAGTAACATATGAGCAGACAACTAAGTGAATAAATTCAAAACCGCGGAGAACAACTACACAAACAACAGAAAAAAATCTATAACTGCAGCTTCTTAACTATGTTCAATCCACCAGTAAAGCACCAAACCAAGAATCTTGAAAAAAAAACTGTTTCCTGCTATGTATTTGCTGAAATGGAACATTTTTTAGAGCCAAACAAACCTCAGCAGATTCTTTCTTACTAGTAATCACAAAAGCAAAATAGCAGTGAAAATGGAGTAGTAGCACCAATTGCTTGATTAAACGATACAGGAAGATATCTCAATGAAGTATCACCACAAACCAGCGGAGAAAACAAAATAACACTCGAACCAAGCATCTCATTCAAACTAGCATACTTGCTGAACATAGGATCAAACAATCCAAACCCAAACAGCAGTAACAGCTAAAAGGAAGCAATCATGATTCACATTAACCCAAATTTTGAAAATATAGACATAAGAAAACATACCCACTTATGATATAATGAATCGTAGAAGAAAGGATGAGTCGAATAAAGGCCCAGATCAGCAAGTTGAAGCTCAAACGAATTTGAACAACGGGCCTCCAACGAGAGCTTAGCCAACATACCCCCGAACTCAAACCGAAATTCCCACGAACCACAAACGCAAGCACACAGAGAAACTTCGATTCAAAATTCCAAAACGAGCTTACTCGCAAAGCTTGAACCAGCGAAGTTGGTTCGGCAAAAATTCAAACACAGAGCTAAATAATCAGATCTTCATATGCAAAATTTGGAACGTAAAAGTCATCTTATAATGAGAAATTTCATTTCAGAATTTCAATTAATACAGCAACTTAGTCGAGCGAGATTCAAGTCTAAAATCTGAACGAGAGGACGACAACAAATCGGACTCGGAACCACGAACCTCGTTGTCGAACAAACACCGCTGAACCACGATACAACAACGGAGCTTCAAAAAAAATCCATGAGAAAATCGAAGGCAGAAAATTATTTAATTTTACTCTCTGTATGTGTGTGTTTTCAGCGTCGGAATTGAGAGGGAATAGAGGATTTCTCCGGATCTCCGGCGAGCTTGGTGGTCGACTAGTTTTGTTGAAGACCTATGAAATCAGAGAGGTCTGTTTTCGTTCAAGAACCAGGAGAATAGAGTGCCATTAAGAGGTGAGGGGATTTTGTGTCTGATTTCTTGGTCTTCGAATGGAATAGGCTCGCTGTTTTCTTTTGAGAAGAAGAAGGAGTCCAAGAGCTAACAGGGGAGGTTGAAGAAGACGAGATTTCAGGGGGTGAGGTGTTTCTGATGAAAAACGGCGCTCATCTCCAAAAAAATGTGTGTAATAGAGTGTATATGGTGTTAATTTATAGGGGTAGGAATTAGGTTAGGTCAAATGGGGAGAATGGGTATGGGCTCAATGTTTGGGCTATCCCAAATTGGGCATTTTCAATTAAGACCAGACAAAATTAGCCCCAAATCCAATACTCTTTCTTCTAACACAAGACCAAAAATACTACACCAATTATTAATTAATCCTATTTGAGTAAATAACTATAAAAA